>NW_024098542.1:0-14241 GCF_016545835.1 Crotalus tigris | reverse complement strand
ATGCTTAGGAGGACACTAACTTTTTGATCCTGTCTTAACTACATTTCCTAGTAAAATATATGGGAAAATCCCATTGGGGAAAAACCCACTTAGGGTTAGGGTTAGATCTCCATGAATAGGGACAGCAAAATGGACATTGCCAATAAATTCAGAATGATGGGGAATGCTTAGGAGGGTACTTACTTTTTGATACTGTCTTAACTACATTTCCTGGTAAAATACATGGGAAAATACCATTGGGGAAAAACTCACTTAGGGTTAGGGTTAGATCTCCATGAATTCGGATAGCAAAATAGACATCACCAATGAATTCGGAATGCTGGGGAATGCTTAGGAGGATACTAACTTTTTGATCCTGTCTTAACTACATTTCCTAGTAAAATACATGGGAAAATCACATTGGGGAAAAACCCACTTAGCGTTAGGGTTACATCTCCGTGAATAGGGACAGCAAAATGGACATCGCCAATGAATTTGGAATGCTGGGAAATGCTTAGCAGGGTACTTACTTTTTGATCCTTTCTTAACTAAATTTCCTGGTAAAATACATGGGAAAATCCCATTGGGGAAAACCCACTGAGGGTTAGGGTCAGGTCTCTGTGACTTTGGACTGAAAAATGGACATTGCCAATAAATTTGTGGCACAGGAGAATGCTTAGGAGATACTAACTTTTTCATACTTTCTTAACTACACGGGAAAATCCCATTGGGGAAAAACCCACTTAGGGTTAGGGTTAAAGTTCCATGAATTCGGAGAGCAATATGGACATCACCAATGAATTTGGAATTCTGGGGTATGCTTAGCAGGGTACTTACCTTTTGATCCTCTCTTAACTACATTTCCTGGTAAAATACATGGGAAAATCCCATTGGCGAAAAACCCATTTAGGGTTAGGTCCCGATGAATTCAAACTGCAAAATTGTAATCAACATTGAAATTGGGGCGCAGCGGAATGCTAAGGAGGTTACTAACGTTTTCTCCCTACCTTATCTACATTTCCTCATAAAATACATGGTAAAATCCCATTGGGGAAAAACCCACTTAGAGTTTGGGTTAGGTCTCCATGAATTCAGACACCAAAATGGACATCGCCAATGAATTCGGAATGCTGGAGAATGCTTAGGAGGGCACTTACTTTTTGATACTGTCTTAACTACATTTCCTGGTAAAATACATAGGAAAATCTCATTGGGGAAAAACTCACTTAGGGTTAGGGTTAGATCTCCATGAATTCAGATAGCAAAATGGACATCACCAATGAATTCGGAATGCTGGGGAATGCTTAGGAGGACACTTACTTTTTGATACTGTCTTAACTACATTTCCTGGTAAAATACATGGGAAAATACCATTGGGGAAAAACTCACTTAGGGTTAGGGTTAGATCTCCATGAATAGGGACAGCAAAATGGACATCGCCAATGAATTTGGAATGCTGGGAAATGCTTAGCAGGGTACTTACTTTTTGATCCTTTCTTAACTACATTTCCTGGTAAAATACATGGGAAAATCCCATTGGGGAAAAACTCACTTAGGGTTAGGGTTAGATCTCCATGAATTCGGATAGCAAAATAGACATCACCAATGAATTCGGAATGCTGGGGAATGCTTAGGAGGATACTAACTTTTTGATCCTGTCTTAACTACATTTCCTAGTAAAATACATGGGAAAATCACATTGGGGAAAAACCCACTTAGCGTTAGGGTTACATCTCCATGAATAGGGACAGCAAAATGGACATCGCCAATGAATTTGGAATGCTGGGAAATGCTTAGCAGGGTACTTACTTTTTGATCCTTTCTTAACCAAATTTCCTGGTAAAATACATGGGAAAATCCCATTGGGGAAAACCCACTGAGGGTTAGGGTCAGGTCTCTGTGACTTTGGACTGAAAAATGGACATTGCCAATAAATTTGTGGCACAGGAGAATGCTTAGGAGATACTAACTTTTTCATACTTTCTTAACTACAGGGGAAAATCCCATTGGGGAAAAACCCACTTAGGGTTAGGGTTAAAGTTCCATGAATTCGGAGAGCAATATGGACATCACCAATCAATTTGGAATTCTGGGGTATGCTTAGCAGGGTACTTACCTTTTGATCCTCTCTTAACTACATTTCCTGGTAAAATACATGGGAAAATCCCATTGGGGAAAAACCCATTTAGGGTTAGGTCCCGATGAATTCAAACTGCAAAATTGTCATCAACATTGAAATTGGGGCGCAGCAGAATGCTAAGGAGGTTACTAACGTTTTCTCCCTACCTTATCTACATTTCCTCATAAAATACATGGTAAAATCCCATTGGGGAAAAACCCACTTAGAGTTTGGGTTAGGTCTCCATGAATTCAGACACCAAAATGGACATCGCCAATGAATTCAGAATGCTGGAGAATGCTTAGGAGGGCACTTACTTTTTGATACTGTCTTAACTACATTTCCTGGTAAAATACATAGGAAAATCTCATTGGGGAAAAACTCACTTAGGGTTAGGGTTAGATCTCCATGAATTCAGATAGCAAAATGGACATCACCAATGAATTCGGAATACTGGGGAATGCTTAGGAGGACACTTACTTTTTGATCCTGTCTTAACTACATTTCCTGGTAAAATACATGGGAAAATACCATTGGGGAAAAACTCACTTAGGGTTAGGGTTAGATCTCTGTGAATTGGGATAGCAAAATGGACATCACCAATGAATTCGGAATGCTGGGGAATGCTTAGGAGGGTACTTAGTTTTTCATCCTGTCTTAAATACATTTCCTGGTAAAATAAATGGGAAAATACCATTGGGGAAAAACCCACTTAGGGTTAGGGTTAGATCTCCATGAATAGGGACAGCAAAATGGACATCGCAAATGAATTCGGAATGCTGGGGAATGCTTAGGAGGGCACTTACTTTTTGATACTGTCTTAAATACATTTCCTGGTAAAATACATCGGAAAATACCATTGGTGAAAACTCACTTAGGGTTAGGGTTAGATCTCCATGAATTTGGATAGCAAAATGGACATCACCAATGAATTCGGAATGCTGGGGAATGCTTAGGAGGGTACTTACTTTTTCATCCTGTCTTAACTACATTTCCTAGTAAAATACATGGGAAAATCCCATTGGGGAAAAACCCACTTAGGGTTAGGGTTAGATGTCCATGAATAGGGACAGCAAAATGGACATCGCCAATGAATTTGGAATGCTGGGGAATGCTTAGGAGGACACTAACTTTTTGATCCTGTCTTAACTACATTTACTAGTAAAATACATGGGAAAATCCCATTGGGGAAAAACCCACTTAGGGTTAGGGTTAGATCTCCATGAATAGCGACAGCAAAATGGACATCGCAAATGAATTCGGAATGCTGGGGAATGCTTAGCAGGGCACTTACTTTTTGATACTGTCTTAAATACATTTCCTGGTAAAATACATCGGAAAATACCATTGGGGAAAACTCACTTAGGGTTAGGGTTAGATCTCCATGAATTTGGATAGCAAAATGGACATCACCAATGAATTCGGAATGCTGGGGAATGCTTAGGAGGGTACTTAGTTTTTCATCCTGTCTTAAATACATTTCCTGGTAAAATGCATGGGAAAATTCCACTGGGGAAAAACCCACTTAGGGTTAGGGTTAGATCTCCATAAATTCGGACTGCAAAATGGACATCGCCAATGAATTCGGGATGCAAGGGAATGCTTAGAGGGGTACTGACTTTTTGATCCTGTCTTAACTACATTTCCAGATAAAATACATGGGAAAATCCCACAGGGAAAAACCCATTGATGGTTAGGTTTGGGTCTCCATGAATTCGGACTGAAAAATGGACATTGCCAATGAATTAGGGGCACAGGGCTATGCTTAGGAGGACACTAACTTTTTGATCCTGTCTTAACTACATTTCCTAGTAAAATACATGGGAAAATCCCATTGGGGAAAAACCCACTTAGGGTTAGGGTTAGATCTCAATGAATAGGGACAGCAAAATGGACATTGCCAATAAATTCAGAATGATGGGGAATGCTTAGGAGGGTACTTACTTTTTGATACTGTCTTAACTACATTTCCTGGTAAAATACATGGGAAAATACCATTGGGGAAAAACTCACTTAGGGTTAGGGTTAGATCTCCATGAATTCGGATAGCAAAATAGACATCACCAATGAATTCGGAATGCTGGGGAATGCTTAGGAGGATACTAACTTTTTGATCCTGTCTTAACTACATTTCCTAGTAAAATACATGGGAAAATCACATTGGGGAAAAACCCACTTAGCGTTAGGGTTACATCTCCATGAATAGGGACAGCAAAATGGACATCGCCAATGAATTTGGAATGCTGGGAAATGCTTAGCAGGGTACTTACTTTTTGATCCTTTCTTAACTAAATTTCCTGGTAAAATACATGGGAAAATCCCATTGGGGAAAACCCACTGAGGGTTAGGGTCAGGTCTCTGTGACTTTGGACTGAAAAATGGACATTGCCAATAAATTTGTGGCACAGGAGAATGCTTAGGAGATACTAACTTTTTCATACTTTCTTAACTACAGGGGAAAATCCCATTGGGGAAAAACCCACTTAGGGTTAGGGTTAAAGTTCCATGAATTCGGAGAGCAATATGGACATCACCAATCAATTTGGAATTCTGGGGTATGCTTAGCAGGGTACTTACCTTTTGATCCTCTCTTAACTACATTTCCTGGTAAAATACATGGGAAAATCCCATTGGGGAAAAACCCATTTAGGGTTAGGTCCCGATGAATTCAAACTGCAAAATTGTAATCAACATTGAAATTGGGGCGCAGCGGAATGCTAAGGAGGTTACTAACGTTTTCTCCCTACCTTATCTACATTTCCTCATAAAATACATGGTAAAATCCCATTGGGGAAAAACCCACTTAGAGTTTGGGTTAGGTCTCCATGAATTCAGACACCAAAATGGACATCGCCAATGAATTCGGAATGCTGGAGAATGCTTAGGAGGGCACTTACTTTTTGATACTGTCTTAACTACATTTCCTGGTAAAATGCATGTGAAAATTCCACTGGGGAAAAACCCACTTAGGTTTAGGGTTAGACCTCCATAAATTCGGACTGCAAAATGGACATTGCCAATGAATTAGGGGCACAGGGCTATGTTTAGGAGGACACTAACTTTTTGATCCTGTCTTAACTACATTTCCTAGTAAAATACATGGGAAAATCTCATTAGGGAAAAACTCACTTAGGGTTAGGGTTAGATCTCCATGAATTCAGATAGCAAAATGGACATCACCAATGAATTCGAAATGCTGGGGAATGCTTAGGAAGGTACTTACTTTTTCATCCTGTCTTAAATACATTTCCTGGTAAAATACATGGGAAAATCCAATTGGGGAAAAACTCACTTAGGGTTAGGGTTAGGTCCCCATGAATTCAGACTGCAAAATGAACATCACCATTGAATTCGGAGGGCACTTACTTTTTGATCCTGTCTTAACTACATGGACATTGCCAATGAATTCGGGACACAGGGGTATGCTTAGGAGGGCACTTACTTTTTGATTCTGTCTTAACTACGTTTCTTGGTAAAATACATGGGAAAATCTCATTGGGGGAAAACAAACTTAGGGTTATGGTTAGATCTCCATGAATAGGGACAGCAAAATGGACATCATCAATGAATTCGGAATGCTGGGGTATGCTTAGGAGGGCACTGACCTTTTGATCCTGTCTTAAATACATTTGTTGGTAAAATACATGGGAAAATTCCACTGGAGAAAAACCCACTTAGGGTTAGGGTTAGATCTCCATAAATTCGGACTGCAAAATGGACATCGCCAATGAATTCGGGACGCAGGGGAATGCTTAGGAGGGTACTTACTTTTTGATACTGTCTTAACTACATTTCCTGGTAAAATACATGGGAAAATCTCATTGGGGAAAAACTCACTTAGGGTTAGGGTTAGATCTCCATGAATTCGAATAGCAAAATGGACATCACCAATGAATTCGGAATACTGGGGAATGCTTAGGAGGGTACTTAGTTTTTCATCCTGTCTTAAATACATTTCCTGGTAAAATACATGGGAAAATCCTATTGGGGAAAAACTCACTTAGGGTTAGGTTTAGATCTCCATGAATTCAGATAGCAAAATGGACATCACCAATAAATTCGGTATGCTGGGGAATGCTTAGGTGGACACTGACTTTTTGATCCTGTCTTAACTACATTTCCTAGTAAAATACATGGAAAAATCCCATTGGGGAAAAACTCACTTAGGGTTAGCGTTAGATCTCCGTGAATTCGGATAGCAAAATAGACATCACCAATGAATTCGGAATGCTGGGGAATGCTTAGGAGGGTACGTACTTTTTGATTCTGTCTTAACTACTTTTCTTGGTAAAATACATGGGAAAATCTCATTGGGGGAAAACCCACTTAGGGTTACGGTTAGATCTCCATGAATAGGGACAGCAAAATGGAAATCTAACCCTAAACCTAAGTGGATCCCTATTCATGGAGATCTAACCCTAACCCTAAGTGGGTTTTCCCCCAATGAGAGTTTCCTATGTATTTTACCAGGAAATGTAGTTAAGACTGTATCAAAAAGTAAGTGCCCTCCTAAGCATTCCCCAGCATTCCGAATTCATTGGCGATTTCCATTTTGCTGTCCCTATTCATGGAGATCTAACCCTAACCCTAAGTGGGTTTTTCCCCAATGGGATTTTCCCATTTATTTTACCAGGAAATGTATTTAAGATAGGATGAAAAACAAAGTACCCTCCTAAGCATTTCCCAGCATTCCAATTCATTGGTGATGTCTATTTTGCTATCCGAATTCATGGAGATCTAACCCTAACCCTAAGTGAGTTTTTCCCCAATGGGATTTTCCCATGTATTTTACCAGGAAATGTAGTTAAGACAGTATCAAAAAGTAAGTACCTTCCTAAGCATTCCCCAGCATTCCGAATTCATTGGCGATGTCCATTTTGCTGTCCCTATTCATGGAGATCTAACCCTAACCCTAAGTGGGTTTTTCCCGAATGGGATTTTCCCATGAATTTTCTTAGGAAATGTAAGTTAAGACAGGATCAAAAAGTTAGTGTCCTCCTAAGCATAGCCATGTGCCCCTACTTCATTGGCAATGTCCATTTTTCAGTCCGAATTCATGGAGACCCAAACCTAACCATCAATGGGTTTTTCCCTGTGGGATTTTCCCATGTATTTTATCTGGAAATGTAGTTAAGACACGATCAAAAAGTCTGTACCCCTCTAAGCATTCCCTTGAATCCCGAATTCATTGGCGATGTCCATTTTGCAGTCCGAATTTATGCAGATCTAACCCTAACCCTAAGTGGGTTTTTCCTCAGTGGAATTTTCCCATGCATTTTACTAGGAAATGTATTTAAGATAGGATGAAAAAGTAAGTACCCTCCTAAGCATTCCCCAGCATACCGAATTCATTGGTGATGTCCATTTTGCTATCTGAATTCATGGAGATCTAAACCTAACCATAAGTGAGTTTTTCCCCAAAGGGATTTTCCCATGTATTTTACCAGGAAATGTATTTAAGACAGGATGAAAAAGTAAGTACCCTCCTAGGCATTCCCCAGCATTCCGAATTCATTGGTGATGTTCATTTTGCTACGCAAATTCATGGAGATCTAACCCTAACCCGAAGTGAGTTTTTCTCCAATGGGATTTTCCCATGTATTTTATCAGGAAATGTAGTTAAGACAGTATCAAAAAGTAAGTGCCCTCCTAAGCATTCCCCAGCATTCTGAATTCATTGGCGATGTCCATTTTGCTGTCCCTATTCATGGAGATCTAACCCTAACCCTAAGTGGGTTTTTCCCCAATGGGATTTTCCCATGTATTTTACTAGGAAATGTAGTTAAGGCAGGATCAAAAAGTAAGTGTCCGCCTAAGCATAGCCCTATGCCCCTAATTCATTGGCAATGTCCATTTTTCAGTCCAAATTCATGGAGACCCAAACCTAACCATCAATGGATTTTTCCCTGTGGTATTTTCCCATGTATTTTATCTGGAAATGTAGTTAAGACAGGATTAAAAAGTCAGTACCCCTCTAAGCATTCCCTTGCATCCCGAATTCATTGGCGATGTCCATTTTGCAGTCCGAATTTATGGAGATCTAACCCTAACCCTAACTGGGTTTTTCCCCAATGGAATTTTCCCATGCATTTTACCAGGAAATGTATTTAAGCCAGTATGAAAAAGGAAATACTCTCCTAAGCATTCCCCAGCATTCCGAATTCATTGGTGATGTCCATTTTGCTATCTGAATTCATGGAAATCTAACCCTAACCTAAGTGAGTTTTTCCCCAATGAGATTTTCCCATGGATTTTACCAGGAAATGTAGTTAAGACAGTATCAAAATGCAAGTGCCCTCCTAAGCATTCCCCAGCATTCCGAATTGATTGGCGATGTCCATTTTGCTGTCCCTATTCGTGGAGATCTAACCCTAACCCTAAGTGGGTTTTTCCTCAATGGGATTTTCCCATGTATTTTACCAGGAAATGTATTTAAGACAGGATCAAAAAGTAAGTGTCCTCCTAAGCATAGCCCTGTGCCTCTAATTCATTGGTAATGTCCATTTTTCAGTCCGAGTTCATGGAGACCCAAACCTAACCATCAATGGGTTTTTCCCTGTGGGATTTTCCCATGTATTTTATCTGGAAATGTAGTTAAGACAGGATCAAAAAGTCAGTACCCGTCTAAGCATTCCCTTGCATCCCGAATTCATTGGCGATGTCCATTTTGCAGTCGGAATTTATGGAGGTCTAACCCTAACCCTAAGTGGGTTTTTTCCCCAGTGGAATTTTCCCATGCATCTTACCAGGAAATGTATTTAAGACAGGATGAAAAAGTAAGTACCCTCCTAACCATTCCCCAGCATTCCGAATTCATTGGTGATTTCCTTTTTCTATCTGAATTCATGGAGATCTAACCCTAACCCTAAATGAGTTTTTCCCCAATGGGATTTTCCCATGTATTTTACCAGGAAATGTAGTTAAGACAGTATCAAAAAGTAAGTGCCCTCCTAAGCATTCCCCAGCATTCCGAATTCATTGGCGATGTCCATTTTGCTGTCCCTATTCATGGAGATCTAACACTAACTCTAAGTGGGTTTTTCCCCAATGGGATTTTCCCATGTATTTTACTAGGAAATGTAGTTAAGGCAGGATCAAAAACTAAGTGTCCGCCTAAGCATAGCCCTATGCCCCTAATTCATTGGCAATGTCCATTTTTCAGTCCAAATTCATGGAGACCCAAACCTAACCATCAATGGATTTTTCCCTGTGGTATTTTCCCATGTATTTTATCTGGAAATGTAGTTAAGACAGGATTAAAAAGTCAGTACCCCTCTAAGCATTCCCTTGCATCCCGAATTCATTGGCGATGTCCATTTTGCAGTCCGAATTTATGGAGATCTAACCCTAACCCTAAGTGGGTTTTTCCCCAATGGAATTTTCCCATGCATTTTACCAGGAAATGTATTTAAGCCAGGATGAAAAAGTAAATACTCTCCTAAGCATTCCCCAGCATTCCGAATTCATTGGTGATGTCCATTTTGCTATCTGAATTCATGGAGATCTAACCCTAACCCTAAGTGAGTTTTTCCCCAATGAGATTTTCCCATGGATTTTACCAGGAAATGTAGTTAAGACAGTATCAAAATGCAAGTGCCCTCCTAAGCATTCCCCAGCATTCCGAATTGATTGGCGATGTCCATTTTGCTGTCCCTATTCATGGAGATCTAACCCTAACCCTAAGTGGGTTTTTCCTCAATGGGATTTTCCCATGTATTTTACCAGGAAATGTATTTAAGACAGGATCAAAAAGTTAGAGTCCTCCTAAGCATAGCCCTGTGCCCCTAATTCACTGGCAATGTCCATTTTTCAGTCCGAATTCATGGAGACCCAAACCTAACCATCAATGGGTTTTTCCCTGTGGGATTTTCCCATGTATTTTATCTGGAAATGTAGTTAAGACAGGATCAAAAAGTCAGTACCCCTTTAAGCATTCCCTTGCATCCCGAATTCATTGGCGATGTCCATTT
Source organism: Crotalus tigris (assembly GCF_016545835.1). Classification (NCBI taxonomy): domain Eukaryota; kingdom Metazoa; phylum Chordata; class Lepidosauria; order Squamata; family Viperidae; genus Crotalus; species Crotalus tigris. The sequence goes on along the minus strand of NW_024098542.1, from coordinate 4,173 downwards.
TGCAGTCGGAATTTATGGAGGTCTAACCCTAACCCTAAGTGGGTTTTTTCCCCAGTGGAATTTTCCCATGCATCTTACCAGGAAATGTATTTAAGACAGGATGAAAAAGTAAGTACCCTCCTAACCATTCCCCAGCATTCCGAATTCATTGGTGATTTCCTTTTGCTATCTGAATTCATGGAGATCTAACCCTAACCTAAGTGAGTTTTTCCCCAATGGGATTTTCCCATGTATTTTACCAGGAAAAGTAGTTAAGACAGTATCAAAAAGTAAGTGCCCTCCTAAGCATTCCCCAGCATTCCGAATTCATTGGCGATGTCCATTTTGCTGTCCCTATTCATGGAGATCTAACCCTAACCCTAAGTGGGTTTTTCCCCAATGGGATTTTCCCATGTATTTTACTAGGAAATGTAGTTAAGGCAGGATCAAAAACTAAGTGTCCGCCTAAGCATAGCCCTATGCCCCTAATTCATTGGCAATGTCCATTTTTCAGTCCAAATTAATGGAGACCCAAACCTAACCATCAATGGATTTTTCCCTGTGGTATTTTCCCATGTATTTTATCAGAAAATGTAGTTAAGACAGGATTAAAAAGTCAGTACCCCTCTAAGCATTCCCTTGCATCCCGAATTCATTGGCGATGTCCATTTTGCAGTCCGAATTTATGGAGATCTAACCCTAACCCTAACTGGGTTTTTCCCCAATGGAATTTTCCCATGCATTTTACCAGGAAATGTATTTAAGCCAGGATGAAAAAGTAAATACTCTCCTAAGCATTCCCCAGCATTCCGAATTCATTGGTGATGTCCATTTTGCTATCTGAATTCATGGAGATCTAACCCTAACCTAAGTGAGTTTTTCCCCAATGAGATTTTCCCATGGATTTTACCAGGAAATGTAGTTAAGACAGTATCAAAATGCAAGTGCCCCCCTAAGCATTCCCCAGCATTCCGAATTGATTGGCGATGTCCATTTTGCTGTCCATATTCATGGAGATCTAACCCTAACCCTAAGTGGGTTTTTCCTCAATGGGATTTTCCCATATATTTTACCAGGAAATGTATTTAAGACAGGAAGAAAAACTTAGTACCCTCCTAAGCATTCCCCAGCATTCCGAATTCATTGGTGATGTCCATTTTGCTATCTGAATTCATGGAGATCTAACCCTAACCCTAAGTTAGTTTTTCCCCAATGAGATTTTCCCATGTATTTTACCAAGAAATGTAGTTAAGACAGTATCAAAAAGTAAGTACCCTCCTAAGCATTCCCCAGCAATCCGAATTCATTGCTGATGTCTATTTTGCTGTCCCTATTCATGGAGACCTAACCCTAACCCTAAGTGGGTTTTTCCCCCAATGGGATTTTCCCATGTATTTTACTGGGAAATGTAGTTAAGACAGGATCAAAAAGTAAGTGTCCTCCTAAGCATAGCCCTGTGCCTGTAATTCATTGGTAATGTCCATTTTTCAATCCGAGTTCATGGAGACCCAAACCTAACCATCAATGGGTTTTTTCCTGTGGGATTTTCCCATGTATTTTATCTGGAAATGTAGTTAAGACAGGATCAAAAAGTCAGTACCCCTTTAAGCATTCCCTTGCATCCCGAATTCATTGGCGATGTCCATTTTGCAGTCGGAATTTATGGAGGTCTAACCCTAACCCTAAGTGGGTTTTTTCCCCAGTGGAATTTTCCCATGCATCTTACCAGGAAATGTATTTAAGACAGGATGAAAAAGTAAGTACCCTCCTAACCATTCCCCAGCATTCCGAATTCATTGGTGATTTCCTTTTGCTGTCTGAATTCATGGAGATCTAACCCTAACCCTAAGTGAGTTTTTCCCCAATGAGATTTTCCAATGTATTTTACCAGGAAATGTAGTTAAGACAGGATGAAAAACTAAATACCTTCCTAAGCATTCCCCAGCATTCTGAATTCATTGGTGATGTCCATTTTGCTATCCAAATTCATGGAGATCTAACCCTAACCCTAAATGAGTTTTTCCCCAATGGGATTTTCCCCTGTATTTTACCAGGAAATGTATTTAAGACAGGATGAAAAACTAAGTACCCTCCTAAGCATTCCCCAGCATTCCGAATTCATTGGTGATGTCTATTTTGCTATCCGAATTCACGGAGATCTAACCCTAACCCTAAGTGAGTTTTTCCCCAATGGGATTTTCCCATGTATTTTACTAGGAAATGTAGTTAAGACAGGATCAAAAAGTAAGTGTCCTCCTAAGCATAGCCCTGTGCCTGTAATTCATTGGTAATGTCCATTTTTCAGTCCGAGTTCATGGAGACCCAAACCTAACCATCAATGGGTTTTTCCCTGTGGGATTTTCCCATGTATTTTATCTGGAAATGTAGTTAAGACAGGATCAAAAAGTCAGTACCCCTTTAAGCATTCCCCAGTATTCCGAATCCATTGGTGATGTCCATTTTGCTATCCAAATTCATGGAGATCTAACCCTAACCCTAAGTGAGTTTTTCTCCAATGGGATTTTCCCATGTATTTTACCAGGAAATGTAGTTAAGGCAGTATCAAAATGCAAATGCCCTCCTAAGCATTCCCCAGCATTCCGAATTGATTGGCGGTGTCCATTTTGCTATCCAAATTCATGGAGATCTAACCCTAACCCTAAGTGGGTTTTTCCCCAATGGGATTTTCCCATGTATTTTACTAGGAAATGTAGTTAAGACAGGATCAAAAAGTTAGTGTCCTCCTAAGCATAGCCCTGTTCCCCTAATTCATTGGCAATGTCCATTTTTCAGTCCGAATTCATGGAGACCCAAACCTAACCATCAATGTGTTTTTCCCTGTGGGATTTTCTCATGTATTTTATCTGGAAATGTAGTTAAGACAGGATCAAAAAGTCAGTACCCCTCTAAGCATTCCCTTGCATCCCGAATTCATTGGCGATGTCCATTTTGCAGTCCGAATTTATGGAGATCTAACCCTAACCCTAAGTGGGTTTTTCCCCAGTGGAATTTTCCCATGCATTTTACCAGGAAATGTAGTTAAGACAGGATGAAAAAGTAAATACCTTCCTAAGCATTTCCCAGCATTCCAAATTCATTGGTGATGTCCATTTTGCTATCTGAATTCATGGAGATCTAACCCTACCCCTAAGTGAGTTTTTCCCCAATGAGATTTTCCCATGGATTATACCAGGAAATGTAGTTAAGACAGTATCAAAATTCAATTGCCCTCCTACGCATTCCCCAGCATTCCGAATTGATTGGTGATGTCCATTTTGCTGTCCCTATTCATGGAGATCTAACCCTAACCCTAAGTGGGTTTTTCCTCAATGGGATTTTCCCATGTATTTTACCAGGAAATGTATTTAAGACAGGAAGAAAAACTTAGTACCCTCCTAAGCATTCCCCAGCATTCCGAATTCATTGGTGATGTCTATTTTGCTATCCGAATGCATGAAGATCTAACCCTAACCCTAAGTGAGTTTTTCCCCAATGGGATTTTCCCATGCATTTTACCAAAAAATGTAGTTAAGACAGTATCAAAAAGTAAGTGCCCTCCTAAGCATTCCCCAGCATTCCGAATTCATTGGCGATTTCCATTTTGCTGTCCCTATTCATGGAGATCTAACCCTAACCTTAAGTGAGTTTTTCCCCAATGGGATTTTCCCATGTATTTTACCAGGAAATGTAGTTAAGACAGTATCAAAAAGTAAGTACCCTCCTAAGCATTTCCCAGCATTCCGAATTCATTGGTGATGTCTATTTTGCTATCCGAATTCATGGAGATCTAACCCTAACCTTAAGTGAGATTTTCCCCAATGGGATTTTCCCATGTATTTTACCAGGAAATGTAGTTAAGACAGTATCAAAAAGTAAGTACCTTCCTAAGCATTCCCCAGCATTCCGAATTCATTGGCGATGTCCATTTTGCTGTCCCTATTCATCGAGATCTAACCCTAACCCTAAGTGGGTTTTTCCCCAATGGGATTTTCCCATGAATTTTCTTAGGAAATGTAAGTTAAGACAGGATCAAAAAGTTAGTGTCCTCCTAAGCATAGACCTGTGCCCCTAATTCATTGGCAATGTCCATTTTTCGGTCCGAATTCATGGAGACCCAAACCTAACCATCAATGGGTTTTTCCCTGTGGGATTTTCCCATGTATTTTATCTGGAAATGTAGTTAAGACAGGATCA
>NW_024098541.1:0-7169 GCF_016545835.1 Crotalus tigris | reverse complement strand
GGGGGGGGGGGGGGGGGGGGGGGGGGTGGGGGCGCGGGGGGGGGGGGGGGGGGGGGGGGGGGGGGGGGGGGGGGGGGGGGGGGGGGGGGGGGGGGGGGGGGGGGGGGGGGGGGGGGGGGGGGGGGGGGGGGCTGGGGGGGGGGGGGGGGGGGGGGGGGGGGGGGGGGGGGGGGGGGGGGGGGGGGGGGGGGGGGGGGGGGGGGGGGGGGGGGGGGGGGGGGGGGGGGGGGGGGGGGGGCTGGGGTGGGGGGGGGGGGGGGGGGGGGGGGGGGGGGGGGGGGGGGGGGGGGGGGGGGGGGGGGGGGGGGGATTTTTGGCCGTAGAGGTGACTGATGCTCTCTTTTCAGCAAGCTGCAATGAAAAATTGGGTGTATTTGCCTGAGATTTTTGGGTAACTCTAATTCTACTGTTACTGGATTTATGATTCTTTTAATTGGAAAAGGTCCTATGTATTGTGGTCCAAGTTTTTTACAGGGCTGTAGGGACTTTAGGTATTTTGTAGATAAGTACACCATCTCTCCTATAATGAATGGTGTAGGCTCAACCCTTTTTTTATCGGCTTGTGTTTTGTAAGCCTGCCTAGCTTAATCTAGTGCTTTTCTGACTATTGGCCAGGTGTTTTGTAATTTTTCCATCCATTCTTTCAGCGAGGGGATCGTTGGTTCGTTTGGGGTTAATTCTGGCATTGGGTTGAAGCTTTGACCGGTGGCTATTTGAAAAGGAGTGTAACCTGTGCTGGAGTGGACTGCATTATTGTAGGCAACTTCTGCAAAGGGGAGTCGTGAGTACAGTCAGCCACTCGGTATTGCGGAAACTAGAAAACATCTCTTTAAATATTGGCTTAAGTACTGAGTGCATTTTTTGTAAGCCAACACCATTTCCTGAGCGGTGGTGGCTAGATGTCAGTCCTGAGTCGGTTCATAATGAGGGATAAAATCCTTCCAAAATGCCAGACGTAAATGCACCCCCCTGTCAGAGTGCATGCGTTGGGGTGCCCCATGCAATCTGTAAATGTGTTGGATGAAAAGTTTTGCTAAGGCTTTTGCAGTGGGAATCTTTTGGCAAGGGATAAAGTGCACCTGTTTGGAAAACAAGTCCGTGACCGTCCAGACCACAGTCTTCCCATTGCTTTCTGGCAATTCCACTATAAAATCCATGGCTATTTCTCTCCAGGGGGCTGAGGGACTTGCCACTGTTTGCAATAGTCCTGGCACTTTCCCTGGCAACCTCTTTGCCGTGGCACATTTTGGACAACTGGCTATATAACTTTCAATGTCCTTTTTCATGGATGGCCACCAAAATTGCCGTTTAATTAAATGTAAAGTTTTTACAAATCCAAAATGCCCTGCTGATTTTGTGTCAGGGCAAAGGTGCATGAAAGTTACTCTTTGAGTTGTTGGTATATATAACTTTTCCCCTATCCAAGGCAACCCGTCTTTCATTGTGCACACATTTTTGTTTTTCTGGAACCAATCATCTGTTTCCAAACTTTTTCTGAATTCAATTCCAGTTTGGCTGTCAAGTTGTGGTTTTAATTTGGCTTGGGTTCTTGTGGTTACTGGTGCTGCCAGTTGTGACTCTGCCATTATTGGTCTAGAGTCTGTGGTTCGTGCGCTGGTATATTGGGGCATGCGAGATAGTGCATCTGCCAGGAAGTTCTTTCTTCCTGGTAAATGTTTGAGCTTAAATTGGAACTGGTGAAAATGCTGGGACCAGCGGGCTTGTTTGGGATTGAGTTTCATTGGAGGAAGTTTTAAGCGGGCTTCCAAATTTTTGTGATCAGTACAACCTGGAAGGGGATTTGTTGTCCTTCAGAACTGGTCGCATTTGAGTATGCCCAACGTATCCCATAAAGCCTCCTTTCCCATACAGGCCAGCGCATGTCATCTGTTCTCCGTGAGTTTCTTGAGGAGTATATGCACCGGGTTGCAATAATGCATCATCATTTTCTTGTAATAGCACAGCCCCCACTGCAACATCACTTGAATCTGCATGTATTATGAAGGGTTTGTCCATGTCTGGGTGCCTTAGTAATGGTTCGCAGAAAAAAGTCCATCTGTAGTCTCTCAAACGCTGCTTGGAACGTACCATTGTCACATGTTAGTGGCAGGGCTAGGTTTTACTGAGGATGTTCCTTCGTTGTTAGCTAAGTTAGATGAGGGGGGCAAGGCTATCTGTGCAATATGAGGGGATGAATTGGCGGTAAAAGTTTGCAAAGCCCAGGAAACTTTGTAGTTGCTTTATTGTGCGGGGTGGTGCCCAATCTAATACTGCTCTGACCTTCTCTGGGTCCATTTCAATGCCCTGGGGGGATATGCGATAGCCTAGGTAGTCTATCCTTTCCTGGTGGAATTCGCATTTTGAGAGTTTGGCATATAGGTGAGCGTCTCGCAGCTTCTTTAAAAACGCTCTGACAAGTTTGACGTGTTCTTCTTTTGTTTCGGTAAAGATAAGAATGTCGTCCAAGTAAACAAGGACCCCCTTAAACAGGTGCTCCCTTAGAACGTCATTGATTAATTGCATAAAGACTGCAGGGCCCCCTTGTAATCCAAATGGCAAGAATTTGAATTGATAGCACCCCATGGGGCAGTTAAATGCAGTCTTCCATTCGTCCCCTTCCTTGATTCTCACTCGATAGTAAGCTTCCCTTAAGTCTAGTTTAGAAAAAAATTTTCCTTTCGATAGGTGTGACAGCATGTCTTTCATGAGGGGCAGCGGGTATAGGTTGCTTTCACTGATTGTATTCAGGGCCCTATAATCCACGCATAAACGTAAAGAGCCATCCTTCTTCTCTCTAAAAAGGACCGGGGCAGCCACTTTAGGCTTGGCTGGCTCAATGAAACCTCTCTCCAGGTTTTTTTTTATAAATCTTTCCATTTCCTCCTTCTCCTTTGGGCTCATGGAGTATAATCTGGGCTTCGGGAGTTTTGCCCAGGCTTGAATTCAATGGTACAGTCTGTGGGTCGGTGGGGGGGAAGCTCATTCGCACTCTCCTCACTGAAGACTTCAGCAAGGTCCCTATATTCCTCTGGTATTTCTGTTAATCTTTTTTCCTCTCCTATGGATGCTTTTTCTATTCTTGATTCTGGTAGCCTCTCTTGGGGTTTTAAGTCCATAGGGCTCCCCTTCGGGAATTTGATTTCTGTGTCTCCATTAGCCCAGGGGTTCGACATTTTTCAACCATTCCATCCTAGAATCATTGGGCATTCCATTACTGGGGTCACCCACAAACGTTAAGTCGTCTCATAGGTTGCCAGGAAAGAGGTGTATTGCAGAGTGGCTAGGGTAGCTGGCATCCCCCCTGCTATGGATCCATCTAGCTGGCCAAATGAGATTGGTGTTCCAGTCTCGGATGGGATGCCCAGATTCCCCACTAGTGTGGGCTAATAAGGCAGCGGGTGCAGCAGAGTTCTATTAAGCTTTTCCACCTTCACAGCTTGGGCATGGGGGGGGATTATATAGTCACTGTTTGAAGATGGGGTGTGATGCAGCCCTTACCAGGGGGGTTCGCCCTCCGAGTGTCATTACTGAGGGACATCACCGTTCCCTGTGTGTAGGCTGGAGTTCTTTCCCCTTGGTGAGCAGAGGTGGGGGTTGCAATTTCCATCATTCTCATGGCTGTTTCTTTTGGCTTAGCTGAATACTCTCTGGGTTTGTTGATGGGGGATCTGTCTGGGTTGTGCTGGGGGGCCTTTGAGCGGCATTCTACAGCTCGATGCCCTTCTCTTCCGCACTTGAAACACCCCATTTGCTTCTTGGCTGTATCCGATGATTTCACCGGTTGGTGTGTCAGCTCAGGCGGGGGCGGCTCCATTGTTTTCTTCGGCGGTGCCTCTTCAATATGTCGATCTCTGCTTCCTCTGCCAAGACGTACCATTCCTCAAGTCGATGTGGGTCCCCTCGGGGCAGGCAAGCATTATATAGATCATAGTTTAGTCTGTCTTTGAAATGGCCAAGGAGGATGTCTTCTGGCCAATTCAGTTTGCTGGCAATGGCCCGGAATTCTTGTGTATACTCGGCCACTGGGCGTTTGCCCTGCCTCATCGTTGGTATTCTTTCACGGGCTTTGCGATCAGCCAGGGGGTCTTCAAATCGTCTTCTCAAAGAGGACATGAAACGGTTGAAGTTACTGAGTTCTGGGGCATTGGAGTCATGCAAGTTCACTACCCAATCCGCAGCTGGTCCATCCGGGAGATTGCACGATCCCGGCATGCGATCTCCCCGTCGGCTTTGTCGCTCGGGAAATGTCTGCCCATATTCCTCCATGTAGGCTGAGGACTTAGTGTTAGGAAAAACCCCAAGCGTGTTGGCCTCCCTTTGAATTTCACATCCAACGGTGGAGTCTTGGAATGGATCGTGCCTCCGTTGTGGTCGTAGTGTATTCATCCAGATTGCGCCAATCTGTGCTGTCGGCCTTAGCAACGTACCCGAGGGCCGGCTCCTGGATATCAGTAGATGTAACCTGGGTTGCAGGTTAAACGTCACCCCCTCGATGTCCTCTCCCTTTGTGCGCTCCAGGAACTGGGGCAGGCCGTAGAGCTACAGCATTCTCCTCACACCTAGGGAGCTGTGAGAGTTCTCTTCATCAGGCAATAGCTTTTTCTCTAGGATCCAGTCTGAGTACGGTGCCCAGTTTCCTCCCTCTTCACTTGCGTGCAGGGATTTCTCCATCTCCTGCTTCCATTCTGGTTGCTTGGTCCACCGTCTCAGGGTCACCTTTCTTGATTCCTTTCCCCACTCACTTTTTTTTCCAACGCCCATCGACCAGCGAGGCTTGTGGTCCTGTGTCTCCACCACTTCTTCTCCTGAGGAATCTGGCCTCTCGGATTCCAACATCTGGCAAGGTTCCAACTGGGTCAGCGGCTCTCTGTCCAGGGAGTTTTCCCCCTCTCTTGCTTCGTTGTCGGACATGGTAATTTTTTATGCCAAATCCCCGGCAAGGGTCCTACCTTCAGCTGTGCGTGTTAGGATATTTTGCAAGTCCTGTTCTAATGTAAGACCTACCCCACTTGCCATCTAGAAGACAGAACTCTTGGAATAATTCTTCCAACAGGAATCCTTTATTAAGAGAAAATGGTTGCAGGCATGCTAGACAGGACTTGGGGTTCAAGCTCTTCAATTCAAGGTTTTAAGGGGTTCCCCAGTAGTCCCACCCAATCAACCCCCCTTCCAGTGATAGTTTCAAGTATCACAATTCCACCCCTTTTCTTCTTTCTTCCGTCTGGATGGAGACTTCAGATAACTACATGAAAGGCAAATACTCTCCTTTGGTATGCTCACACTTCGAGGTTACAATAAACACACATTCAACATTCAGCCCTTTGAAGTGTACTGAAGGAAGTGAGGGCCATAAAGCCCCTTTGTTCTCCCCCTTCTCTCCCTCTTATGGCAGAATCCAGAGATGGCAGAATTGGGAGTTTCTATATTTGATAATTAAAGATGAAATATAATTGGATTCTGACAGGTACCTTGGTTCTCAGCTGTTTCAAAACTCATCAAATTTGATACTCGATGCATTTTGATGGGAAAACATTGTCCCAGTACTTGGCTTTGTTTATTACTCAGCGCACTGTGATAGGAAGAGGAGAACGGCAGTGGAGAACGGACAGAAAGTCAGCCATACTGGGAAGGTTGCTACAAAATGAGGGAGACAGTTACAGAGGGCAGACAGGAAGTCGGCCATGCTGGGAAGGTCACTGAGATCGAAAAAGAGACAGGCAAAAAGTTATTCCCAGTCCAAACAAAGGGTCATGTGGTAAGTCACATAGTTTGTTTGGGACTTACCCTTTTTGGTACTCGTTGCAGCTACTGGAACCAATTAAAGATGTGTACCGTATTGTTTTATTTACTATATAATTTATTTTACCTTTTTTTAAAAAAGCTTATAATATAAAACCAATCCTTCAAGGGCATTCATCATGGACTTTTAACTAACTGAAACACTTAGTGTGGAATAAGTTATTCTAAAAGGCTTAGGGTTGTGTGAATGACAGTATTTTAAAGTCTGGATTTCTTTTTGTGCCCTGTCTATTCCAGTTTATCATATGATACATAAATCATATGATAAATTGGAATGACTGATTAGATACACTTTCCTGTAACAGCTATACTGAACAAGATATAAAGATTGATTTCTTTGTAGGTGTCAGCAAAAGTACACAGAACAAATCTTAAGGAGGTTTATTCAGAAGCATTGAAGTGCATCTAATTTTGTAACAAATTGGAATTTAGTGATTAACACAAAAGGATAGTTCTTGAAATAGTTCTTAGGAGCCAACTTTTACTGCAAATCCCACATAATGAAATAGTAGTTTATGCCATTCTTTCTACCATTTTGACGGTATACAATATTTACTTTCTTTACTATTGTTTTTACAAAAGGTACTTAACTGCTGAGTCAAATTTATTTTCCTAGGGGTAGGAAAAACAAAGCAAAATGGAATTAGGAAGGAAGAAACACCAGAAGCAGAAGAGGAGCCAAAAGGAAGAAAAAACAGGTAAATATATCTTAGCAATTTAGAACCGCCAGGAGATATTTATATCATTATATCTGCATAAATGCAGGTTTGGTCCCATAACTAGTAGAATAAGGCCACTACTTTAGTGTGCTGGGAGAGCCAAATGTTTGAGGTTGTGTTGACCTCTGATCTCCCCATCTCTCCTAAATTAATCTTAGATGATATTCCTGGAAGGGGCTAGGAATTAAATATTTTCCCCTTTTCATATTTTTGAGATTTGAGCGGTTTTGAGGATAAATATTATGTGATACCTGTAGAGGCTTAATGGGTTTATTTTCTTTGCTTGTTGAGGAAAAAAATATGCAACTAAATCTTCATATTGCTTAAATTTGACAGTGTGACATGGGAAGTCCCTGGAGATCAGAAAATGGGACTGACCAGCCATATGAATCACTGGGGTTATTTCATCTACATCTGCTTTAAATAATTTTTAAAAACCCACTTTAGTAACTGGTTTGTAGCCTTCTGTGTCTCCCACTGCACAGAACTATTGGAGTTGCAAGATTAAAGTGATAAAAGAGTTAGTGGAGATGACAGAAAACACAAGGAAGATAGAAAATGGACAACTTAATAATTGGCATTTATGCATGTGATAATGTAAGACAATATGCAAGTGAGAGCTATGATATGGGAAAGAGGACAGCTAAAGAA
>NW_024098540.1:0-2859 GCF_016545835.1 Crotalus tigris | reverse complement strand
AAACTATCACTGGAAGGGGGGGTGATTGGGTGGAACTGCTGGGGAACCCCTTAAAACCTTGAATGGGAGAGCTTGGACCCCAAGTCCTGTCTAGCACGCCTGCAACCACTTCTTCTTAATAAAGGATTCCTGTTGGAAGAATTATTCCAAGAGTTCTGTCTTCTTAAGATGCAAAGTGGGGTGAGTCCTTACATTAGACAGGACTTGCAAAATTAATCCACCTGGAAGGGAGACCCTTGCGGGGGATTTTGCAAAAAATTACCATGTCAGACACTGGAGCAAGAAAGGGGGAAAAATCCCTGGAAAGAGAGCCGCTGACCAAACTGGAACCTTGCCAGATGTCGGGATCGAGAGGTCAGATTCCTCAGGAGAAGAAGTGGATTGGATGTATCAGGGGACCAACTAAGCCTCGCTGTTCAATGGGCGTTGGAAGAAAAGTGCAGTGGGGGAAAGGAATCATTGAAAGGTGACCTGAGACAGGGGATCCCAAAGCCAACCAGAATGGAAGCAGGGATGGAGAAATCCATGCCATGCAAGTTGAAGAGGAGGCAATGTCTGGGCACCGTACTCAGACTCGGATCCTAGAGAAAGCTATTGACCTGATGAAAAAAACTCTCAGCTCCCTAGGAGAGGAGAATCCTGAGCCCGACGGCCGCCCCAGCTCCTGGAGCCGCAAAGGGAGAGACACCGAGGGGGACATCTACTGCAACCCCGGGGACATCTACTGATCCAGTAGCCCCCACCCCCTACCGGACCACAGATGGCAATCTGGACGGAAGACACTACCACCAACAACGGAGGCACCGATCCATTCCAAGACGTCCACCGTTGGAGGTGAAATTCAAAGGGGAGCCAACACGCTTGGGGTTTTTCCTAACCCAGGTCCTCAGCTAATGGAGGAATCGGGCCAGGACATTCCCAGCGACAAAGCCCGCCCATCCGGATCGTGCAATCTGCCCTGGATGGACCGGGCGGCAGATTGCGTTGGTGAACTTGCAATGCCTCCCCAATGCACCAGAAACTCAGTAACCTTAACCTGTTCATGTCCTTCTTTGAGAAGACGATTTGAAGAATCTACCTGGCTATCACAAAGCCCGTTGAAAGGATAAAAACGACGAAGGAAAGGCAAATGCCCGGTGGTGAATACACAAGAATTCCCGGAGCCATTTGCAGCAAACTGAATGGCAGATTTAGACTATCCTCCTTAGCCATTTCAAAGAGGACTAAGACTGATGAAACTATATGACGCTGCTGCCACGACGGGGACCCCACACCGACTTTCGAGGAATGGTACGTTCTTGCAGAGGAAGCAGAGATCGACATATTGAAGAGACACCGCCGAGGAAAACAATGGAGCAGCCCCCCGCCTGAGCTGACACACAAACCGGTGAAATCATCGGCTACAGCCAAGAAGCAACTGGGGTGTTTCAAGTGCGGAAGAGAAGGGCATCGAGCTGTAGAATGCCACTCAAAGGCCCCCCAGCACAACCCAGACAGATCCCCAATCAACAAACCCGGAAAGTCTTCAGCTAAGCCAAAAGAAACAGCCATGAGAATGATGGAAATTGCAGAACCCCCCTTCCAGTGATAGTGATAGATGAGCAGGGCATTTTGGATTTGTAAAAACTTTACATTTAATTAAACGGCAATTTTGGTGGCCATCCATAAAAAAGGACATTGAAAGTTATATAGCCAGTTGTCCAAAATGTGCCACGGACAAGAGATTGCAAGGGAAATTGCCAGGACTATTGCAAACAGTGGCAAGTTCCCTCAGCCCCCCCCCTGGAGAGAAATAGCCATGTATTTTATAGTGGAATTGCAGAAAGCAAATGAGGAATACGGTGGTCTGACGGTCACGCGCACTTGTTTTCCAACAGATGGACTTTTATCCCTTGCCAAAAGATTCCCACTGCAACAGCCTTAGCAAAACTTTTCACCAGAACATTTCTACAGATGCATGGGGCACACCAACGCATCACTCTTGAAGGGGTGACTTTGCAATTACGTACTCTGCATTTTGGATAGGAATTTTTTATCCTCTACTAGGAACAAATCAGGGACTGACATCTAGCCACCACCCTCAAGGAAATGGGGGGCCTGAGAAAATGAACTCAGTACTTAAGCAATATTTAAGATGTTTTCTTAGTTTCCAGCAGACCGAGTGGGCGGACTTACTCCCCTTTGCAGAAGTTGCCTACAATAATGCAGTCCACTCCAGCACAGGGTACACTCCTTTTCAAATAGCCACCGGTCAAAGTTTCAACCCCATGCCAGAATTAACCCCAAACGAACCAACGATCCCCTCGCTGAAAGAATGGATGGAGAAAAAATCAAAACCACCTGGCCAATAGTCAGAAAAGCACTAGATGAAGCTAGGCAGGCATATAAAACACAAGCCGATAAAAAAAGGGTTGAGCCTACACCATTCATTATAGGAGAAATGGTGTACTTATCTACAAAATACCTAAGTCCCTACAGCCCTGTAAAAAACTTGGACCAAAATATATAGGACCTTTTCCAATTAAAAGAATCATAAATCCAGTAACAGTAGAATTAGAATTACCCAAAAACCTCAGGCAAATACACCCAATTTTTCATTGCAGCTTGCTGAAAAGAGAGATCAGTCACCTCTACGGCCAAAAATCCCCCCCCCCACCACCTCCAATCATGGTGGAGGGGGAACAACACTTCGAAATAAAAGAGATCCTTGACTCTAGGAGATATCGTGGAACAACTCAGTACCTAGTTGCCTGGAAACACCTCCCTGCCTCACAAAATGAGTGGGTCCATAAACGTCACGTCAGAGCCCCGAAGCTATTGAAGAAGTTTCACAAAGAGTATCCTAACAAGCCTAACTAA
>NW_024098539.1:0-109514 GCF_016545835.1 Crotalus tigris | reverse complement strand
AGTCATAAAAGAGCCGAGGTTGCCTGCCCCTGGTACAGGTTTCCTGCCTGAGCAGGGGGTTGGACTAGATGACCTCCAAGGTCCCTTCCAACTTTATTATTATTATTATTATTATTATTATTATTATTATTATTATTATTATTATTATTATTATTATTATTATTATTAACAGCTGCTGTTCAATAGGCTATTTCTGAATATCTGATCAATCAGAAAGTATATCAAGTTGTTTCTCAAATGAGGACTCAGAAACTCTTGACGCTTCCCGATAACGTATTTTTCATACACCTCTGAGTCAGACGGGCAGTCTCTAAATTTGATAAATAATTTCTGTAGCGGCCTCATTATGCAAATGGTGTAAATCACCGCGGATAATGCAAAATTAAGATGAAATTTAACATATGTTTAAACATCAAACCTGTCCGTTATTTCAGGAGTCTGGATGGAAATTTTTCTACGGTCCTATAAAAGGCAGTGGGTGTTAAATCAGAAGTCCCCAACCTTTTGGGCATCAAGGATCACCGGTTCCATGGAGAGAAGTTTTTCCACGGACCGGAGAGTGCGTGGTTTTGTGTGCTGCCTGCATCCCGCGGATGGGGCTTTGCTTGTTTGTGTGGACCGGCTGCTGGCATGCCGCGGCCCGGTGCTGATCCACGGACCGGGGGTTGGGGAACCCCTGTGTTAAATCACAGAGGCCAGAAAAATAGATACTTATGTTTGTGGATAATGTCATTAATTATCTTTGTCACTAGGTGGCACCAAACGTAGTTGTGGCTGGGTTGTTTTTGTTTGTTTGTTTGTTTGTTTTGTGAGAGAAGCAACAAAGGACCTTCACGGATGCATATCTTTTTAAGCCTTTCCAAATATGGTCTACTCCAGTGGTTCTCAACCTGTGGGTCGGGACCCCATTTGGGGTCGAACGACCATTTCACGGGGGTCGCCAAACAACGCAGTCTGCTATTTTTCCCCCCTTTTCCTTAGCTGTGCTCCTCCCTTTTATTCTATTGGCTTTTGAAAGCCAATAGAATAGACTCTCTTGAATCGAGTCTAATTCTATTGGCTTTCAAAAGCCAATAGGAATTGTCCAGGCTGTCTCTGCCCTTCTGAGCCCGCCAAAAGTCCCATTCTGCAAACGGTGCTGCACCCATTGAGTAGTCCGCAACTTACGACCGGTTGGGGGTCGCGGCATTAAAAAGGTTGAGAACCACTGGTCTACTCTATGCTTTGCTGTAGGCGAGTATTTCTCAACCTTGGCCCCGTCAAGCTGTATGGACTTCAATTCCCAGAATCCTTTGCACACCTGGAAATAGACAGGTGGTTTAGTGAGCATGAACAAGGGCTGGTGGAGAATTTGGAAAGGTGCAGTCCCAAATATTTAGAGGACGTTTGGAGAAAAACAATTACTCCTTGAGTTAGAACCATTTGCAGTGATGGCGAACCTTTTAGAGACCGAGTGCCCAAACCGCAACCCAAATCCCACTTATTTATTGCAAAGTGCCAGGGCTGCATTGTGGTCCCCTCGAGGGGGGGGCAGGGAGGCGCCTCTGAGTGCTGCGTCTGGCATGAAAAAACCAGGGGCGCAAAAATGGGCCACCGTGTTGCAAGGCGAAAAAACAGCCGCCAACGCCGCCCCGCAGGGTGCAGATACAAGATGCTGTAGCGTGCAAGAACGGGGCAGGGCTAGTGAGTATCATGCAGGCACTAGCCCTGCCCCATTTGCAGCACGTGCGTGCTCGCGGCCCCATGCGCGCACGCACACATGTAAAATGCTTCCCCCTCCCTTTTCTTCCAGTCCACCGATCGACAATGATTGGTGACCTCTGCTCTACCACCTCTACTCAAGCTTGCTAGTCGGCCGCTTTGCCCCCTTTGTGCTGGGCGGGGCTCCTGCTCCGGGCGGCGGTGGCAGCCTTATGGACCTGCTGCTGGCGGTGGTGGCGCACGTGCCAACAGAGAGGGCTCTGAGTGCCGCCTCTGGCACACGTGCCATAGGTTCGCCACCACTGGCTTAGTAACTGCTCAAAATTGCAACAGCATTGAAAAAAATGACTCCTGGCTGTTTAACCACTGCCTTGCTTGGTAGTGGAAATTGTTTTGGGCTCCGTTGTGTCATAAGTCAAGGACTTTCTTTATGCAAAGATTTCCTTGTTTCCCACTTAACAGAGACACAGATTTTAAACCAGGTGTGATGAGTAACGATCTTCAAATATCCTAGCGCTCTTAAGAGAGCTTTAGTAGGTCAAAATCCTCTGGAGTGAAAAATATGATCATGTAAGGCAGTGTTTCTCAACCTTGACCATTTTAAGGCATGTGGACTTCAACTCCCAGAATTCCACAGCCAGCGTTGCTGGCTGTGGAATTCTGGGAGTTGAAGTCCACATGCCTTAAAATGGTCAAGGTTGAGAAGCACTGATGTAAGGTCATGTTTCTTTTTACAGGTAATATATTTCGAAGGCGCTAAAGTGAGATACTTCAGACCCCTTTTTACACCTTCTCTGCATAAATGGGGCTTTGTTTGTTTTTCACTTTCTCCCTCTCTTGCAAACACTTCAGAGTGAATACAATTACGGTGTTGTGTAAGTTATGTACAGTAACGTTTTTTAAAAAAATCAATTGAGACAAGTAGGGTTATACACTGTTTTGAGATGTCTGTGGATGGGGAAACTGAATTCTTCTGAGAAATATGTTTCAAGCCCTTTGCAACGGCTCTTAAAGAAACAACGCATCAGTTTGAAAAGGAGCGAATTCATTTTCCGCTGGGGAAAAAAAAATCAGGATTTTTGATCTCGGCTATTCTTCTTTATCATCCGTTTTTTTTTCTCCTTTCTTTTAGGGAATCAACATCACTGTTGCACGCTGCCGTTCTGAAGACAGAGGCAAGGCAAACTGTGAGTGTGTTACTTTGCTGTGAGTGTTCGGTCTAGATGTTTTTAATTGTGTTGCTGGGTCAGCCTTTCCCACCTGTGGCCTTCAGGATTCCGTTATTTCTGTCCTCTGACCTTATTGAACTTTAAGCACGGGAAGTCCTCGGGTTACGACAGCAATTGGGAACAGGATTTCTACCACTAAACGACCAAGTTGCCAAGCTTGACATCACGTGACTGCGTGGCAATCCCACCCGTCCCCGTTGCCATCATTAAGCAAGGACCTTGCATCACCGTGACCTCCGATTTCCTGCCGGCTTCCCCACTGACTTTGCGTGGGAAGGGTTGGCAGGGAACATTTGAAATTGTGATCACAAGACATTGGGATGGCCAGAATTTCAAGGGCTTCTTGTAAATACCATTTGTACAGCACTATTGTAACTTTTTAACTGAATGAAAGCGGTACTAATACCTTGACTCTGTGCCTGGGTTGTATAAACAGATGCATGGAATCGAGATCACGCGGGGTATTAGTACCGCTTTATAAAACCCCAGTAAGACCACACCTGGAATACTGCAGCCAGTTTTGGTCACCGCATCACAAAAAAGATGTTGAGACGGGGGGTATCTTGCTCAATAGTAGCAACTGTGAGAGGGACCTCGGAGTCCTAGTGGACAATCCCTTAAACAGGAGCCAGCCGTGTGCTGCAGCTGCCAAAAAGGCCAACACAGTGCTAGGCTGCATTAACAGAGGGATAGAATCACATAAAGGGTTAATACCACTTTACAAGGCCTTGGTAAGGCCACACTTGGAATACGGCATCCAGTTTTGATCACCACGATGTAAAAAAGATGCTGAGACTCTGAAAAGGGTGCAGAGAAGAGCAACAAAGATGATCAGGGGACTGGAGGCTAAAACATATAAGGAACGGTTGCTGGAATTGGGTATGTCCAGTTTAATGAAGAGAAGGACGAGGGGGGACAGGATAGCAGACTTCCAGTATCTCAGGGGCTGCCCCAAAGAAAAGGGAGTCAAGCTATTCTCCAAAGTACCTGAAGGCAGGACAAGAAGCAACAGATGGAGGTCATCTAGTTCAACCCTCTGCTCAGGCAGGAAACCCTATACCAGTGGTGCTGAACCTATGGCACGGGTGCCAGAGGCGGCACTCAGAGCCCTCTCTGTGGGCACGTGCACCGTCACCCCTGTTCTAAGCCTTCAGCTGGATTTTATAAAACCTTTTCGCTTTAGGCTTTTGCCCCCGAGGGGGGAAAAAAAAGCTTCAATCAGTCAGTCAATTTCAACTTCTCGTGGGAAAAAAAAGTTGGAAAGTTGGAATTGATTGATTGAACTTTTTAGTCCCACCCAGTCTGCCGTTACCACCGCAGCCACACCCACCCAATGGGCCACACCCACCCAATGGGCCACACCCACCCGGCACCTGACGATGTATAAGTGGGGTTTGGGTTGCAGTTTGGGCACTCGGTCTCTAAAAGGTTCGCCATCACTGGTATATATAGGACAGAATATAGAATAGAATATAGAGCGGGATGGAATGGAATGAAATATAGAATAGAATATAGAATATAGAATAGAATATGGAATGAAATGGAATATAGAATAGAATAGAATGGAATAGAATAGAATGGAATAGAGCTGGAAGGGACCTTGGAGGTCTTCTAGTCCAGCCCCCTGCTCGAGCAGGAGAACTTATACCAGTGATGGTGAACCTTTTAGAGACCGAGTGCCCAAACTGCAACCCAAAACCCACTTATGTATGGTTGAGTATGTATGGCCCATTGTGTTTGTGTGGTCAGTTGAGTGGGTATGGCCCATTGGGTGGGCGTGGCTATGCTGGTAATGGCAGACTGGGTGAGATTAAAAGTTCAACCAATCAATACCAACTTTGCGAGATCTTTTTTTTCCGCGAGAAGTTGAAATTGACTGATTGGTTGAACCTTTTTTTTTTTTTTGCGCATGGCGGCGAGGCCTAAAGCGAAAAGGTTTTATAAAACCCAGCTGAAGGCCCAGGACTGAGGCGATGGTGCCCGTGTCCACAGAGAGGGCTCTGAGTGCCGCCTTTGGCACCCGTGCCATTGGTTCGCCACCACTGGTGTATATTCTATATTCTATATTCTATATTCTATATTCTATTCTATTCTATTCTATTCTATTCTATTCTATTCTATTCTATTCTATTCTATTCTATTCTATTCTATTCTATTTTCCATTCCATTCCATTCTATATTCTATTCTACTCTATATTCTATTCTATATTCTATATCCTATCCTATCCTATCCTTCTATTCTATATTCCATTCCATTCTATATTCAATTCTATTCTATGTTCTATTCTATATTCTATTCTATTCTATTCTATATTTTATTCCATTCCATTCCATTCTATATTCCATTCTATATTCTATTCTACTCTATATCCTATTCTATATTCTATATCCTATCCTATCCTATCCTATCCTATCCTATCCTATCCTATCCTATCCTTCTATATTCCATTCCATTCTATATTCTATTCTATTCTATTCTATTCTATTCTATTCTATTCTATTCTATTCTATTCTATTCTATTCCTTATTCCATTCTATATTCTATTCTATTCTATTCTATTCTATTCTATTCTATTCTATTCCTTATTCCATTCTATATTCTATTCTATACTCCATTCTATTCTATTTTCTATTCCATTCCATTGTATTCTGATCTAAAAGTAGCAGCACCCCTAGAGCGCAACAAGTCTCTGCCTCTCAGTCCTCCCTCAATCTTTTTTCCCTCGCCTGCCAGAAGCTGCCACTGGAGCCACATCCAGTTCATTCCCAGCCAAGGTCATTTTCTGCCCCGGAGAGCAACCTGGTACGAGCAGCTGGGAAAAATCCCCTTTGCTGGCAGTAGATTCTCTTCTTTTCTCCTCGGTGCCAGCTCTCGTAGGAGACATGTTAAAAGGGAGGGAGGAAAAACAAGAGCTTATCTCTGCAAAATGTGGTGCTGGGAGGTCCCTTAACTATAAAAGAGAAATAACTCCCATAGTTAGGAGAGAGAAGAAGGCAGGGAGCGAAGGAAGGAAGGAAGGAAGGAAGGAAGGAGTGGGAGGGAAGGAAGGAAGGAGGGAAAAAGAAGGAAGGAGGGAAAAGAGAAAGATGAGGAAGGAAATGAAGGGCTTCAGACATCAGGAAACCTTGTTCTAGCCCAGGGGTAGGCAATGTTGGCTCTTTTATGACTCGTAGCCTTCAACTCCCAGAATTCCTGAGCCAACATGGCTCAGCTTGGAAACCTCTCCTTTTCCCCTCAGCATGGCTGGCTCAGGAATTCTGGGAGTGGAAGTCCACAAGTTTTAAAACTGCCAAAGTTGGACACACCCCTGGCGTAGAACAATTTAACTAGATGGATCAATTGTTCGACTAATACTTGTGTGCATTTCCAGGGGGGGGGGGGAAATTGGTTCATGAAAAATAAGATTTTGGCAGTTGCACTGCCTTTACCATGGATAATAATAATAATAATAATAATAATAATAATAATGATGATGATGATGTTGGAAGGGACTTTGGAGGTCATCTAGTCCAACCCCTGCTCAGGCAGGAAACCCTGTCCCATTTTGGACAAATGGCTGACTGGTCTCTTCTTAAAGATTTCCAGTGTTGGAGCATTCACCGCTTCTGGAGGCAGGTTGTTCCACTGGTTAATTGTTCTGACTGTCAGGAAGTTTCTCTTTAGTTCCAGGTTGCTTCTCTCCTTGATGAGTTTCCACCCGTTGCTTCTTGTCCTGTCTTCACGGACTTTGGAGAATAGCTTGACTCCCTCTTCTTTGGGGCAGCCCCTGAGATATTGGAAGGCTGCTATCCTGTCCCCCCTCATCCTTCTCTTCGTTAAACTAGACATCCCCAATTCCAGCAGCCGTTCCTTATATGTTTTAGCCTCCAGTCCCCTGATCATCTTTGTTGCTCTTCTCTGCACCCTTTCTAGAGTCTCAGCATCTTTTTTACATCGTGGTGACCAAAACTGGATGCCGAATTCCAATAATAATCTTCCAATAATCTCTGCCTTCTTAAGAATTCTCACATTTCATTTTGTGACGGGCTGAAAGCCAACCTCCTGCTTCATCTTTGTACAGAGGTTTGCAGGGCCCGACCTGAGAAAGGGAAGGCGGCTGAAGAAGCAGAGCAAGGGAGGAGAAAAACAAGGGTTTTTCAAGAGTCTGGAGGAGGGGAAGGAGTGACTCACTGGCATGCAGAGAGGGTGGGTGGAGGAGAGCGAATGAAAGAGACTTGCCTCGGCCTTGGAGGTGGCCAGAGCTTGGAGCTAGATGTGGAGAAGCCAAAATGCGTGGGAAGGAGAGACGAGGGGAAGAGGAGCCAGAAGAAAAAGCTATTCAGACAGACGGAGAGATTTTCCCCAGCAGATGCAATGCTAAGAAAAATATCTCCTACTGGGTGAGGAGGGTCTAGATGTGGGTGGGAGCACACACAGTACACACACAAACACATCATCTGGGCATGTGAAGGGGAAAGATCTGCACTGGCTGCAGCCAGGATCCATCTGGCCACAGTTGCTCCATGGATGTCTCCGAGATATTTGCAGGTGTGATGGAGTGTAGTCCGGAGTCGGGGGGGGGGGACCTCTTCCCCAGAAGAAGGGGAGCTTGCAAGGTCTGGTGGACAGGAAGAGAGCAAGGACAGGCCCTCCCTAGCAATTCACCAAGTAGGTCTATAGTTATGGCAGATAGCTGTTTTAGTGTACCACAGGGGTAGGTAACCTGGGCCCCTTCATGGCTTGTGGACTTCAACTCCCAGAATTCCTGAGCCGGCATGGGGGAACTACGGCCCCTTCATGACTGGTGGACTTCAACTCCCAGAATTCCTGAGCCAGCGTGGGACAACTATGGCCCCTTCATGACTGGTGGACTTCAACTCCCAGAATTCATCAGCCAGCGTGAGAGAAACTTTCGCCCCTTTATGACTGGTGGACTTCAACTCCCAGAATTCCTCAGACAGCATGGCTCAGCTTGGAAACCTCTCCCTTTCCCCTCAGCACGGCTGGCTCAGGAATTCTGGGAGTTGAACTCTACCAGTCATAAAAGAGCCAAGGTTGCCTACCCCTGGTCTAGCAAGATTCTGTCTGTAGGCGAACAAGAAAGAAACTACTCGGAAGTAACTCCATGTGTTGTTCTTTGGGCCTGACACAGGCAGAGCACCATGACGATGACCAGGTCCTGATGTTGCTTCCCAACAAGGAGTGATTAGTGGAGCTAAAGCTAAGCGGGACATTCCTACCAAACACTTGCATCAGATGGGTGTTGGTCGGTTCAGCCAGTTGATATCCAGATGGGTGCTGACCAGGGGTCTTCAAACCTGGCCCTTTTATGACTGGTGGACTTCAACTCCCAGGATTCCTCATTCGGCCATTTTGATGAAACTGCGGGCTTGGATCCACACCAGGGGTCTTCAAACTTGGCCCTTTGATGACTGGTGGACTTCAACTCCCAGAATTCCTTGGTCAGCCATTTTGATGAAACTGCGGGCTTGGATCCAGACCAGGGGTCTTCAAACTTGGCCCTTTTGTGACTGGCGGACTTCAATTCCCAGAATTCCTCAGTCGGCTATTTTGATGAAACTGCAGGCTTGGATCCAGACCAGGCGTCTTTAAACTTGGCCCTTTGATGACTGATGGACTTCAACTCCCAGAATTCCTCAGCCAGGCACACTGAGGAATTCTGGAAGTCCACCAGTCAGAAAAGGGCCAAGTTTGAAGACCCCTGGTATTGACTAAAGGCATCTGTAATAGTTTTCCCCCACAGGATATAGGTGCTTAGCTGTGGTCTCTTTAACCAGAGTTTGTTGAATATCATGACTGAGTGAATATGACCGAGGGTGAAGCTTTGTTCTCCGAGCTTGTGGGTTGGCTTCTAGGCTAGGTAACCAGGCTAGGTAACATCTTCAGCAAAGTTTCGGGGATGTCAGTGTTGTGTGGGTGTGTCAAGTGAGAGTCTTGAGATGGGTCAGGTGTGAGTCATCAGTGAGAAGTTTGTGATGGGGAGTTTATATCAAGTGAGGGTCATTGGGAGGTGAATTGCTGGTGCGAGTGGGGGATTGCGCGGGATGCTGACCCTAGTTGATTCGGATCCTGAGGGGGTTTGTAAGCTGGTTGTAGATCAATGAGTCTCTTGTTGCTTGTAGGCTTTGATGAATGATATGCTGCTTAGCTAGAAATATTAAAGGTTCCAGTTCCAACGTACCTGAAGGAACAGATTCTTGAAGGCTTAACTAAACCATCTCTGTGGTTTACAAATGGCCGTTTCCCAAACAGATGTCGCCAAATCTTGGAGTCTTAGTGGACAATCCCTTAAACAGGAGCCAGCCGTGTGCTGCAGCTGCCAAAAAGGCCAACACAGTGCTGGGCTGCATTAACAGAGGGATAGAATCAAGATCATGTGAAGTATTAATACCGCTTTACAAGACCTTGGTAAGGCCACCCTTGGAGTACAGCATCTAGTTTTGGTCACCACGATGTAAAAAAGATGTTGAGACTCTAGAAAGAGTGCAGAGAAGAGCAACAAAGATGATTAGGGGACTGGAGGCTAAAACATATAAGGAACGGTTGCTGGAATTGGGGATGTCCAGTTTAATGAAGAGAAGGACGAGGGGGGGACAAGATGGCTGTCTTCCAATATCTCAGGGGCTGTCCACAAAGAAGAGGGAGTCAAGCTATTCTCCAAAGTGCCTGAAGGCAGGACAAGAAGCGACGGGTGGAAACTCATCAAGGAGAGAAGCAATCTGGAACTAAGGAGAAACTTCCTGACGGTTAGAACAATTAACCAGTGGAAAAACCTGCCTCCAGAAGCTGTGAATGCTCCAACACTGGAAATTTTTAAGAAGAGACTGGACAGCCATTTGTCTGAAATGGTATAGGGTTTCCTGCCTGAGAGGGGTTAGACTAGATGACCTCCAAGGTTCCTCCCAACATTATTATTATTATAAACCGAGGCACTAACCAACATTACAGTTTCATATAGTGTGGGATACCAGCTTTGGTTTCTTCTTTCTTCCCAGTTTAAAAAAAATTGGTAGGTCTGAATCTCAAATACAATTTAAAGGAGTCTTACAATATAGTTACCCCCTTTCCAGACACTGCTGTCTGTTCTTTGACCAAAGAGCCTAATTCCTTTTGCAAGAAAAGAGGGCTGTCTGCAAACGACATGCAGGAACCCAACAAATGATTTTTTTTTTATTTTTTGTTAGTTCATAATGTGGAGTTGTGAACCACCGTCCTTTCCAGGCTAGAAATGTTGGTCTTAATACTTGGTTCTCTGTGCTGGAAGTCTTTAAATAACCCTGCTTTGAGCTGCGCAGTCCAGCATTTTGGGCAGAGAAATTGATTGGATCATTTGTTTTCCAAAGGTTTTTTTTTTTTTTTTTTTAAGGGGAAGAAGAAAATTTTCCAACCGTTTGTCATAGGCAGGACTCTTTCTTAAGCAGGAACACTGGATGGAAAAGGCCCAGGGAATAAATTGTCTCCCAATATCTTCCCTGGAGAGGTAATAAAAAGCTCAGGTAGCTACAAGCTGTTGGAGAGAAGCCAAGGCCGAGAAAGACAGCTCATTCATGCACAGCCGTTCATTGGCCACCTTGTCTCTAAGTCAGTGTTTCCCAACCTTGACCATTTTAAGGCATGTGGACTTCAACTCCCAGAATTCCACAGCCAGCATTGCTGGCTGTGGAATTCTGGGAGTTGAAGTCCACATGCCTTAAAATGGTCAAGGTTGAGAAACACTGCTCTAAGTGAATACAAGGACACCATGCCCCACCTCCCCCCCCCAGGAGGATTTCACCAACATTCATGGTAATAAACAAATACGTTTGCAACGGATGGAAAGTGATCAAGGAGAGAAACAAGCTAGAACTAAGGAGAAACTTCCTAACAGTGAGGACGATTAGCCAGGGGAACCACCTGCCTCCAGAAGTTGTGGCTGGAAGCTTTTAAGAAGAGACTGGACAGCCACTTGTATGGAGTGGTATAGGTCTCCTCGTTGAACCCCAGGGGGTTGGACTAAATGACCTCCAAGGTCCCTTCCAACTCTATTGGTCTATGTTCTCTTTCATGAGGTGACCAGTGATAAGATACCAAAGCTGCTGCTGCTGCTGCAGGTCCTTCCCTCCCTTCCTCTCCTTTTATCTCCCTTCCCCTTTCCCCCCCTTTTAATTTTTTCTTCCCCTTTTCCCTTCTCTTCCCTTTCTCTTCTCCTTCTTCTTTCTCCTTCCCTTTCTCTTCCTTCTCCTCCTCCTTCCCCTTCCCCTTCTCCTCCATAATAATCATAATCAAAATAAAAAAGTTGGAAGGGACCTTGGAGGTCATCTAGTCCAACCCCCTGCTCAGGCAGGAAACCCTACACCATTTCAGAGAAATGTCTGTCCAGTCTCTTCTTAAAAACTTCCAGTGTTGGAGCATTCACCACTTCTGGAGGCAGGTGGTTCCACTGGTTAATTGTTCTCATTGTCAGGAAGTTTCTCCTTAGTTCTAGGTTGCTTCTCTCCTTGATCAGTTTCCATCCATTGATTCTTGTCCGGCCTTCAGGCGCTTTGGAGGAGAGCTTGACTCCCTCTTCTTTGGGGCAGCCCCTGAGATATTGGAATGCTATCATGTCCCCCCTCGTCCTTCTCTTCATTAAATTAGACATACTCAATTCTATCAACCTTTCCTTATATCAGTGTTTCCCAAACTTGACAATTTTAAGGCATATGGACTTCAACTCCCAGAATTCCACAGCCAGCGTTGCTGGCTGTGGAATTCTGGGAATTGAAGTCCTCATGCCTTAAAATTGTCAAGTTTGGGAAACACTGTCTTATATGTTTTAACCTCCAGTCCTCTAATCATCTTTGTTGCTCTTCTCTGCCCTCTTTCTAGAGCCTCAGCATCTTTTTTATATCGTGGTGACCAAAACTGGATGCCAGATTCCAAGTGTGGCCTTACCAAGGCCTTGTAAAGTGGTACTAACCCTTCATGTGATCTTGATTCTATCTTCTTCTCCTTCTTCCCCTTTCCTTTTCCTTTCCCCTCTTCTTCGCTTCCTTTGCCTTCCCTTCCTCCTCCTCCTCCTCCTCCTCCTCCTTCCCCTTTCCTTTTCCCTTCCCCTCCTCCTCCTACTTCCCCTCCCCTTTTCCTTTCTCCTTCCCCTGGTCTCTTTTCTAAATCACATTCAGGCAGAGGAGAAGGAAACATCCCCCCCCCGCCCCTTTTCTGCTGAGCCTGGGTGGGTTCTCACAGGGCGGAAGAGCCAGCTGTGTCCAAATGCAAGTGGGGTGGGGGAGTGGGAGAGGCTACGGAAAACATCCTGGCCTCAAAACCCAGGAGGGGAAGGGCTGGAGGAAGCAGGCTTTGAGGTCATCACTTTTGGGGGGGGGGGGTTGTTTATGCTTGTCTTCCACGCTTCAGAGTCTCTTCGGGGGCTGCAGGGACCAGCTTAGAAATGGGTGGTGGGAGAGGAAGTTAATCCTGTTCCAGCAATATGCTGACCAGGGAACTGAAGGCCACACAGGCTTAAAATTGGCCAAGGTCGAGAGACGCAGGCCTGGGGGTGGTCCCCGTTCCCCCCTCCCCAAACATCTGTCCTACCTCGGATGCCCTCCTTCTGGCGCAGGGCTAAAAGCCGAAACAGCTGCCTGGGAGAACCAGCAGAGCTGCAATTAATGCATGTGCCGCATGTATCCCCAGGGGTGAGTGCAAGGGTCTAGGACAGGGGTAGGCAACCTTGGCCCTTTTATGACTCGTGGACTTCAACTCCCAGAATTCCTGAGCCAGTATGGGGGAACTATGGCCCCCTCATGACTCGTGGACTTCAACTCCCAGAATTCCTGAACTAGCATGGAGGAACTATGGCCCCCTCATGACTCGTGGACTTCAACTCCCAGAATTCCTGAGCCAGCATGGGGGAACTATGGCCCCCTCATGACTCGTGGACTTCAACGCCCAGAATTCCTGAGCCAGCCATGCTGAGGGGAAAGGGAGAGGTTTCCAAGCTGAGCCAGGCTGGCTCAGGAATTCTGGGAGTTGAAGTCCACGAGTCATGAGGGGGGCCATAGTTTACCCCATGCTGGCTCGGGAATTTTGGGAGTTGGTTCACGAGTAATAAAAGAGCCCAGGTTGTCTACCCTTGATCTAGGGTTTCCTGCCTGAGCAGGGGGTTGGCCTAGACCAGGAGTAGGCAACCTTGGCTCTTTTATGAGTACTGGACTTCAACTTCCAGAATTCCTAAGCCAGCATGGGGGAACTATGGCCCCCCCTCATGACTCGTGGACTTCAACTCCCAGAATTCCTGAGCCAGCATGGGGGAACTATGCCCCCCCCCTCATGACTCGTGGACTTCAACTCCCAGAATTGCTGAGCCAGCATGGGGGAACTATGGCCCCCTCATCATGGACTTCAACTCCCAGAATTCCTGAGCCAGCATGGCTCAGCTTGGAAACCTCTCCCTTTCCCCTCAGCGTAGCTGGCTCAGGAATTCTGGGAGTTGAAGTCCACCAGTCATAAAAGAGCCAAGGTTGCCTACCCCTGGTCCAGGAGGTGGCAAAGCAGAATTTTATTATTTGGGGGGATCGAAGCACGTGGGGAGGAGACTCTTCCCAGTCTCGTCCTCGGTTCTTTGGGTTGGGAAGGAAAAAAAGGAGAGGGTGAGAAAGTCCCTCCTGAGGAGAGATGAATCACAGCCGCTGAGGGAGGAGAAAATCCAGAGAGGGTCCAGGGCTTGGGCTGTGGGGTCTGGCCAGGAACCAAGGGCTGGAAGCCTCTTGCCCAGACAGGCCTTGCAGTGGGAAGTCAGGCATGTGGAAACGGTTTTCCCTGCTGAAAGTTTTGGTTGAGCAAATTGCCCAGATGAAAAGCCAGATGGAGTCTCTGGGCAGCCGAATTTTAAAATAAAGGGGGGGGGGGGAAAGAGCAGCTTTGTAATTGTTCCTGATCTGTTGCCCTGGAGGCTTGTATGTGGGGGTCAGAGAAGGATTCTTTCCTTCCTTCCTTCCTGCCTTCCTTCCTTCCTTCCTTCCTTCCTTCTTTCTTTTCTCCCTCCCTCTTTCTTTCTTTCTTTCCTCCCTCCCTCTTTCTTTCTTTCTTTCTTTCTTTCTTTCTTTCTCTTTCTTTCCTTCCTTCCTTCCTTCTTCCTTCCTTCCTTTCTTCTTTCTTTCTTTCTTTCCTCCCTCCCTCTTTCTTTCTTTCTTTCTTTCTTTCTTTCTTTCTTTCTTTCTTTCTCTTTCTTTCTTTCCTTCTTTCCTTCCTTCCTTCCTTCTTCCTTCCTTTTTTTCTTTCTTTCTTCCCTCCCTCCTTCTTTCTTTCTTTCTTTCTTTCTTTCTTTCTTTCTTTCTTTCTTTCTCTTTCTTTCCTTCCTTCTTCCTTCCTTTCTTCTTTCTTTCTTTCTTTCTTTCTTTCTTTCTTTCTTTCTTTCTTTCTTTCTTTCTTTCTTCCTTCCCTCCCTCTTTCTTTCTTTCTTTCTTTCTTTCTTTTCTCCCTCCCTTTCTTTCTTTCCTCCCTCCCTCTTTCTTTCTTTCTTTCCTCCCTCCCTCCCTCCCTCCTTCCCTCCTTTCTTTCTTCTTTTTTCTTTCTTTCTTTTTTTCCTCCTCCTCCTCCTCCTCCTCCTCCTTCTTCAAAAAAACAATCAAGCTCAGAGAACACCAAGGACCCCACAATTCTCCCCCTCCCCTCCTTCCGTGAGTTTTGTCCCATTTTAC
The DNA here is from genome assembly GCF_016545835.1 of Crotalus tigris. Lineage (NCBI taxonomy): Eukaryota > Metazoa > Chordata > Lepidosauria > Squamata > Viperidae > Crotalus > Crotalus tigris. The sequence goes on along the minus strand of NW_024098539.1, from coordinate 94,923 downwards.
GACCTTTTTGCCACCGTTGTTAAGTAAATCACAGCAGTTGATAAGTTAGTGCAGGGGTCTTCAAACGTGGCCCTTTGAGGACTTGTGGACTTCAACTCCCAGTTGCCTGGCTGAGGAATTCTGGGAGTCGAAGTGCACATGTGCTAAAAGGGCCAAGTTTGAAGATCCCTGAGTTAGTCACACTGTTGTGAAGTGAATCTGTCTTCCCCATTGACTTTGCTTGTCAGAAGGTTGCAAAAGGGGTCCCGGGACCCTGTAACAGTCATAAATATGAACCAGTAGCCAAGTGTCTGTTAAAGGTCTTTTTTCTCCAGACCTCCAGACTTCCATTCCCTGTTCAGACTGACTATCTATCTGTCTGCCTGCCTGCCTGCCTGCCTGCCTGCCTGCCTGCCTCTCTGCCTATCTATCTATCTATCTATCTATCTATCTATCTATCTATCTATCTATCTATCTATCTATCTATCTACCTACCTACCTACCTACCTACCTACCTACCTACCTACCTATCCACCCACCCACCCACCTATCTATCCACCCACCCACCTACCTATCTATCTATCCACCCACCCACCCAACTCTCTATCCACCCACCCACCTACTATCTATCTATCTATCTATCTATCTATCTATCTATCTATCTATCTATCTATCTATCTAGTAATATAGTAATAGTAGTAAAGTTGGAAGGGACCTTGGAGATCATCTAGTCCAACCCCCTGCTCAGGCAGGAAACCCTACACCTGAGCAGGGGGTTGGACTAGATGACCTCCAAGGTCCCTTCCAACTTTACTATCTATCTATCTATCTATCTATCTATCTATCTATCTATCTATCTATCTATCTATCTATCTATCTATTTCAAAACCATCTGACCGAAGAAGACTCCTCTGTATAAGTGTAATTTGGGTTGCTTCGATTTCTAGGCTGCATTTCTTTCTTTCTTTATTTTTTTGCAACAGCTGAGTTTGAGAATTTTTTTTTTCTGGTGGGTGGGGGGAAGGTGCATCCTTGCCAGTAACAAGGAAGCACAGAAATATTCTGCAGATCCTCAGCTCCCTGGTTGGCAGTTCACATCTGTGCTTTGAATAGAGAATAGAACTGGAAGGGACCTTGGAGGTCTTCTAGTCCAGTCCCCTGCTCAAGCAGGAGAGCCTATACCATCTGAGACAAGTGACTGTCCAGTCTCTTCTTAAAAATCTCCAGGGATGGAGCACCCATGATTTCAGGTGGCAAGCTGTTCCACTGATTAATTGTCCTCACTGTCAGGAAGTTTCTCCTTAATTCCAGGTTGCTTCTCTCCTGGATCAGTTTCCAACCATTGTTTTTCGTCCTTCCCTCTGGTGCTTTGGAGAATAACGTGACCCCCTCCTCTTCTTTGTGGCAGCCCCTCAAATACTGGAACGCTGCTATCATGTCCTCTTTCCTTTAGACCAGCCAAACCCAAGTCCCGCAGCCGTTCTTCGTATGTTTTAGTCTCCAGGCTTTGTGTGTCTCAAAGACCCTCGAACAGATTGAGTTGGCTTGGGCAACTGCACCGTAAATGGCCTTTGAAGAACTCACGCTCTGCTAGAGTCCAGGCTCACAATGACCTGCCCTAGATAACGTTTGATTTAATGCCTCGCCTTCTCCCGTTCACCTTCAGCAGCACCAGGCCCAGCCAGTGCCCTGCTAGCAGAGCTTGACAAATGCAAAAGCTGCTTTGGTTAAACCCTGGAAGGTTTAATGATTAACCCCCCCCCCACCCCACCCACATTTCTGCTGCTTCTCCCCATCCTCATTCCTACCACAGGGGCTTTGAAGCCAGAAGTCAGAACTGTCTGCTTCTTCTACTTTTTCTTTGTCTTTTTTTTTTTTTGGTGGGGTGTGCATCTCTTTGTCTCTCTCTCTCTCTCTCTCTCTCTCTCTGTGTGTGTGTGTGTGTGTGTGTGTGTGTTATCTCGTACCAGATGGGAATGGCAAAGTCAAATGCAAATGGGGATCTTGCCCTGCCTCTTCCCCCCACGGTTACCTTCTGTTCTTGATGAGCTCATGAATGCTCAAGGACAAAATAGGGCAGGGCAGAGCCCGCAGAGAGAGCAGGCAGTTAAAAATAGGATGCAGATAAAAGGGAACGTAAGGAGGGGTTAAGGTTGAGAGGAGAGACTTCCTAGCCTTAGCCTAGCATGTTTGGGCTGACTGGGTTGCCTCAAGTGGCCTCTGACTCAGTGGAATGGAATAGAATAGAATAGAATAGAATAGAATAGAATAGAATAGAATAGAATAGAATAGAATAGAATAGAATAGAATAGAATGTAGAGTAGAGTAGAATAGAATGTGGAGTAGAGTAGAGTAGAGTAGAGTAGAGTAGAATAGAATAATATGGAATGGAATGGAATAGGATAGAATAAATAGAATAGGATAGAATAAATAGAATAGAATATGGAGTGGAGTAGAATAGAATAGAATAGTAGAATAGAATAATATGGAATGGAATAGAGTAGAATAGGATAGGATAGAATAGAATATAGAATGAGAATAGGATAGGATAGAATAGAATATAGAATGAGAATAGGATAGGATAGAATAGAATAGAAAATAGAATAGGATAGAATAGAATAAAGAAAATATGGAATAGAATAGAATAGAATAGAAGGGACCTTGGAGGTCTTCTAGTCCAGCCCCTCCTGCTCAAGCAGGAGATCCTATAGCATTTTAGACCAGTGGTTGTCCAATCTCTTCTTAAAAACCTCCAATGATGGAGCACCCACAACTTCTGAAGACAATCTGACCCATTGTCCTCACAGTCAGGAAGTTCCTCCTTAGTTCCAGGTTGCTTCTCTCCTTGATGAGTTTCCATTCATGGTTTCTTGTCCTGCCTTCAGGTGCTTTGGAGAACAGCTTGACTCCCTCTTCTTTGCGACAGCCCCTGAGATACTGGAACGCTGCTATCCTGTCCCCCCTCATCCTTCTCTTCGTTAAACTAGACATACCCAATTCCTGAAACTCTCCTTCGTATGTTTTAGCCCCATAAACATCTTTATTGCTTTGGTTTCTTTTGTGGTCCTGTGTGTTTGTGTGTGTGTGTGTGTGTGTGTGTGTGCGTGTGTTGCTTTGTTTGCAGGAGGACTTGGTCACGGTTAGGACAAGAAAGTTATACAGCTGCAGAGGGAAGGGGATTAAAAAAAAAAAAGGAAGAAGGATGATGTTGGCACTTTTGGAGCTGGAAAAAGAGACTTGCAGGATAAACAAATGTGCAATGATGCAAGTTGGCACCACCTTCCAAAGTTCGTCGGGTGAAGTTGGAGAGTGACTGGGTGGGAATCGTCTCTGGGCGAAAATGTCAACCCAGCTTTCAGCTGCTGTTAAAAAAATATGGAGGAGGAAGAGGAGCAGAATGTTCCAAGGCCTGGGATCGATAGAAAGGGCGATGAAAATAAAATGGTCCGTCTGGTGACACCACCTTATGAATGTATGATGAGACTGGATCCTGTGTGGTGTTGTGGAATATATATATATATATATATATATATATATATATATATATATATATATATATATATATATTTGTTTTCTGAGGTTTTCGCGGGTATTTGTATATAGGTCTTTGGTTGTTCGGGTTTTCTCCCGCGTAAAATTGGAAGTGTCTTGGCAACGTTTCGACGAAGTCACATTCGTCATCTTCAGGCTGGTGTTTTTAGCTTCTTGCTTTGAGCAGCAATGTGTGGTTTTAGCTGTTTCTTCCTTTTAACTGCCAGTGAGGGTATGAACTGATTGGATGGGAGCTTGGCTGTGTTCTGATTGGGTGGAGGTGTGTTCTGAATGGTTAGGGGCTTGGCTGTGCTCTGATTGGCTGGGGGAGTGTTCTGTTTGGTTGTGCTCAGGTTAGTCTGAGTTGCAGAGGGGTTTAAGATTTTGGGGTTAGGGAGTCGTTTGTCAATAAGGGCAGGTTTATTGAATAATAAAACAGAATAATCAGAGAAGCCATCGAGATAGAAAAACGCCCACACAGCATGAACAAGCGAGATGATACCTCCCGCCTACCAGCCATTTGGAAACCTGCCCTTATTGACAAACGACTCCCTAACCCCAAAATCTTAAACCCCTCTGCAACTCAGACTAACCTGAGCACAACCAAACAGAACACTCCCCCAGCCAATCAGAGCACAGCCAAGCCCCTAACCATTCAGAACACACCTCCACCCAATCAGAACACAGCCAAGCTCCCACCCAATCAGTTCATACCCCCACTGGCAGTTAAAAGGAAGAAACAGCTAAGACCACACATTGCTGCTCAAAGCACGAAGCTGAAAACACCAGCCTGAAGATGACGAATGGGACTTCGTCGAAACTTTGCCAAGACACTTCCAATTTTACGCGGGAGAAAACCCGAACAACCAAAGACCTACATATATATATATATATATATATATATATATATATATATATATATATATATATATATATATATATATAAAAGAAGTTACCCAAAACAACTTACAGACCTTCATTTCTTCTTCTTCTTCTGCCATATCCATTATCGGACGTTGGCGATCCTGTTTTTATCAGCAGCCGCACAAAAAAGTGCTGTTGAGTTTTGTCCAGACCAGTCCCTTAGATTTTGAAGCCACAATGTTCTTCTGCCTGGACCTCGTTTGCCTTCAATCTTTCCCTGGAGGATTAAGTGGAGCATGCCGTATTGTTCTGGGTGTCACATCACGTATCTGAAATATTCCAATTTTCGTTTTTTAATTGTTTGGATGATCTCCCTTGGATTTCCCGGGCGGCTGATCACCTCCTCATTTCTGATCTTGTCAACCCGGCTTCTACATAACAGCCGCCTGTAAATCCACATTTCACATAGTGGTTATTCAGAGTTACAACGGGTCTCAGAAAAGTGACTTAGGCCTGGCCCTCCCACTTACAATCATTGCAGGATCCCCACAGAGGATCAGACATGGATTTACCACAGCTGCAGTGTCCTGGGATCACGTGGTCACCATTTGCAAACATCTCAGGAGGCTACCAAGAAACAAAGTCCACGGGGAAAGCTGGATTCGCGTGACAGTGTGATTCACTTAACAGCCAGGTTAGGAAGGTAAAATTGCGCATGACTCCCTTACTTAGCAAGAATATTCTGGTCCCAAATGTGATCGTAAGTTGAGGACTATCCACATTTCAAACCCTTCATTTAGTTGACCGTTCAAAGTTACAACAGCAGTGAAGAATTCTCCAGTCCTCATGCTTATGACCGCCACAGCATCTCCATGGTCACATAATCAAAATCCGGGCACTTGGCAACTGGCAAGGGTTGCACATGATCACCTTTTGGGGCCTTCCCAGCCAGCTTCCAAGTAGCAAAGCCAGTGGGGATTCATTTAATGACCGCACGATTCATTTAACAACTGCAGTGATTTGCTGAGCAAAGGCACAAAGGTTGAAAAATCAGGCCCGAATTTCTTTAACAACTGTCTAGCTTCGCAGGGAATTCTCCCTCTCTCACCAGGCAAAGATCTGGGGTCATCCATTAAAACGTATTTATAGAACAAAGAAGAAGAACGGAAATTTGCTACCGTCAGCATGTTGGAGGGCTGCAAATTACACGGTTTTAAAAAGGGAAATGGACGCATTTGTGGCAGACGGGGCTGTTAGTGGCTGCTAAACTTGACCGGCGCGCTGGCAGACAGCCTTGAGGTTTTCTTGCAGGCCAAGAAACTTTGATGAAGGGAATAGCCCATATAGGCTTGGTGTGACTCTATAATCGTGGATTGCCTCTAGACCAGAGGTCCCCAATCCATGGTCCGCAGCCTCTCGGGAACTGACCGGTGGAAATGGTAAGCGCGTGTGTGCGCACACAGCTGCATTTGTGAAAGCAACATGCGCGTGCAAAACCATCCCCTCTTCCCCAGTCTGCTGTGCCACCATATAGCACATAAAGTTGTTTTCTCAACCTTGGCAACGTTAAAATGTGAAGTGTAGGAAATGCAACAGGCTGAGCCGGAGGGAAGGGGTCAAACGTGTCATTAGTCTTGAGTCCCTTCGCGCCTACCAGAGATCTAAGTCCCGCCCTCCTTTAATTCCATTGACTCTTATGTACCGCCAATTTGCTTTGACTGTTAGTAGTTCAGATTCTTGCAGAGGGCTTTTGCATGCAATAAAGCTTTATATTCATTTGAACGGTCTGGACTTCCTCATTTTCTTCTGCTTGGCATTTGTTGTCAGTTGCGACGTTGTGTCTGACCCATTGCGATCCCATGGACCACGTTCCTCCAGGCCTTCCTGTCCTCCACCATCTTCTGGAGTCCATTGAAGCTCACGCCTCCTGCTTCAGGGACTCCATCCAGCCACCTCCTTCTCTGTCGTCCCCTTCTTCTCTTGCCCTCCATCTTTCCCAGCATCAGGCTCTTCTCCAGGGAGTCCTTCCTTCTCATTAGGTGGCCAAAGGACTTGAGTTTCCACTTCAGGATCTGGCCTTCTAAAGAGCAGTCAGGGTTGATCTCCTCCAGGACTGACCGGTTGGATCGCCTTGCAGTCCAGGGGAGTCGCAGGAGTCTCCTCCAGCCCCAGAGTTCAAAGGCCTCCATTCTTTGACGCTCGGCCTTTCTTATGGTCCAATTTTCACAGCCACACATTGCCACTGGGAAACCCATGGCCTTGACTATATGTACTTTTGTTGGCAGGGTGATGTCTCTGCTTTTTAGTATGCAGTCTAGATGTGCCATAGCTTTCCTCCCCAGGAGCAAGCGTCTTTTAATTTCTTGGCTGCAGTCCCCATCTGCGGTCATCTTGGAGCCCAGAAAAATAAAATCTGTCACTACCTCCATTTCTTCCCCATCTCTTTGCCAGGAATTGAGAAGGCCGGATGCCATGATCTTGGTTGGCATAATAGACTTCAATTCCCAGAATTCCTTCACCCACCTGGCTGTTTGTGATCACATGACCATGATTTACAGCATTTTTGCTTCCTGTTCCTGGCCCAAAAAAAATGTCCATTGGCTTCAATGGGTTTGCTTAATGACCACCGCCAAAGAATTGGGTGTGGTCGTGACTTATGGCCGTAATTCCAGGTTCAGTTGCAGTCGTAAGTATAGCTGCAAAACTAGACTTAGGAGACTTAGCAAGATGATGTTACAATAAGAGGAGTCTTGACCTACATACAAGGCATTGGTTTCATAATCTGGTCTACCTCACAGGGCTGACATATGGGAAGTGACATCCCTTCTCAGACTCTCATCCCCAAACAGCTGCCTGTGAATCCAGCCCTGACGGTAAATTACAGACTAATACAGAGTACTCTGTAATTAAGATCTTCATTCATTTGCAATTATTTCTGTCATGCTGTTGAATTCTAATACCATGTTTGTCCATAGCTAGAGGAACAAATAATCTTATTAGGCAGCTGGGTCCCCCGAGAACAGGTGAGGACAACTGAAGGAACCCTTTGCACAAAAAAATAGATAATACTTTTCTAACTAATCCTTGACTTTCAGAAAAAATAAGCAAGTTTTGGAACCGGTCTTAAAATGCTTGCAAAATAAACACTAAGTCCTGAGCATGCTTGGCTGACTTCTTGCTGTTATTATGAGCAAGTCTAATCTTAGTTTATGTAAATATGTGATTACTGTTTAAAGCCCTTCTTTCTTGGGCTTGGATTGCATTTGATTCTCTGGCTGGAAATTTGAGTAAACACAAAGGGTTTTTAGCACAAACAAACTCCCTTGTCTTGGTCAACTGTTCTAGAATTACCAAGTTTGAAATATGGTTCACATGTGCATGAAAATGCACATATCTCTGAAAACAGCACCATCTGCTCCTGTTGAAATTGCAGTTCGGCTTTACATTTGAATGCTGCCTCCAGCTTTGGTCACCCCAATATAAAAAAGATGTTGAGACTCTAGAAAGAGTGCAGAGAAGAGCAACAAGGGGGATTATGGGACTGGAGGCTAAAAACATACAAAGAATGGTGGCAGGAATTGGGTATGTCTAGTTTAATGTTAAAAAAAGGACTAGAGGTGACATGATGGTAGTCTTCGATATATAAAGGGTTGCCCACAAAGAAGAGGGAGTCAAGTACTCTGTTCTGTGCCATTGTTTCTCATCCATCAGGATGCTGAGGATGGCATTTTTATTTTAATGTCATAGTCTAAATAGAAGAAGGCTTGACTTCTTCTGTTTTGGTTCTCCATGAGCATCCAATTTGATTCCCATCTCCATTCTTCATCATCTATTCTCCATCATCATCAGGGGTTATGCTATCCTCCAAAGCCCCTGAAGGCAGGACAAGAAGCAATGGATGGAAACTCATCAAGGAAAGAAGCAACCTAGAACTAAGGAGAAACTTCCTGACAGTGAGAGCAATTAACCAGTGGAACCACCTGCCTCCAGAAGTTGTGGATGCTCCAACACTGGAGGTTTTTAAGAAGAGACTGGACAGCCATTTGTCTGAAATGGTGTAGGGTTTCCTGCCTGAGCAGGGGGTTGGACTAGATGACCTCCAAGGTCTTCTCCAACTCTGTTACTCTGTTATTTACTCTACTATTCCTTCACTGTTTCCTGACTGCATAAAAATAGTGTTGCCTCTGCTAATTAGGATGTAGGTTTACGATAGCTATTTGAAAACTAGCTTCTTTCAAGGTTAACTCTCTATCAACCAGCTTAACTCTGTAAAATAAAAATAGTCTCTTTTAAAGCGAGTGTGTTGAGAGGGACCTTGGAATCCCAGTGGACGATCACCTGACCATGAGCCAGCCATGTGCAGCAGCAGCCAAAAAAGCTAACACAATCCTGGGTAGCATATAAAAAAAGGCATAAAATCAAGATCACGCAAAGTATTAGTACTGCTTTATAAAACCCCTGGAATACTGCAACCAATTTTGGTCACCATATCACAAAAAAGATGTTGAGAGTTCGGAAAAAGTTCAGAGAAGATGGTCCAAGGCCTGGAGACTAAAATACACGAAGAACGGCTGCGGGACTTGGGTTTGGCCAGTCTAAAGAAAAGAAGAAACAGGGGAGACATGATAGCAGCGTTCCAGTATCTGAGGGGCTGCCACAAAGAAGAGGAGGGAGTCACATTATTCTCCAAAGCACCAGAGGGAAGGATGAGAAACAATGGTTGGAAACTGATCAAGGAGAGAAGCAACCTGGAATTAAGGAGAAACTTCCTAACAGTGAGGACAATTAACCAGTGGAACAACTTGTCACCAGAAATCGTGGACGCTCCGCCATTGGAAGTTGTTAAGAAAAGACTGGACAGTCACTTGTCTGAGATGGTATAGGTTCTCCTGCTTGAGCAGGGGGCTGGACTAGAAGACCTCCAAGGTCCCTTCCAGCTCTATTCTATTTTTCTTGAGCAAATATTTCCATTCTTTCTACCCTGATTGCCTTCACACTTAGCACACAGCCACAAATGTGGCGTGTTTGGCATTTCCTATTGCAGTGACCACCTGCGTCTCTCTTTAGAGGGGACAGACAAGAAGCTTCAGGGACGGTAAATGGGGAAAGGATCTGATTTTCTCACCTTTTAGAGCAGCGGTTCTCAACCTGTGGGTCGGGACCCCATTTGGGGTCGAACGACCATTTCACGGGGGTCGCCAAACAACGCAGTTCGTCATTTTTTCCCCTTTTCCTTAGCTGTGCTACTCCCTTTTATTCTATTGGCTTTTGAAAGCCAATAGAATAGACTCTCTTGAATAGAGGCTAATTCTATTGGCTTTCAAAAGCCAATAGGAATTGTCCAGGCTGTCTCTGCCCTGCTGAGCCCGCCAAAAGTCCCATTCTGCAAACGGTGCTGCACCAGTTGAGTAGTCCTCGACTTACGACCGGTTGAGTAGTCCTCGACTTACGACCGGTTGGGGGTCACGGCATTAAAAAGGTTGAGAACCACTATTTTAATTCCTCTCGCAAAATCCACTGGCACCTCCTCCTCATCCAAGAAGAGATCTAGGATCTCATGTTGGGACAAGCAGAAGTAGCCAACATCTGTACATCTTAACAGCTGCCTTGAAAAAAAAAATCACGGGGGAAAAAGAAGGCCGGAACGGAATCATGTATGCAAATACGCGGTGCTGGAATGAATGAGATTTAAAGTGATCTAGAGGCTGTTCACAAATTCTAAAGAGCTATGTCAAAATATTAAAAGGAAAACACTTTGGAACAGAACGTGAGGAGGAGTCATATTTATTTAAAAAAAAAAGTGTGTACAGGTAGTCCTTGACGATAATTAAGCCCAAAGTTTCCCTTGCTAAGTGAGACCCACGCTAAGTGAGTTTTGCCCCAGTTTACGAAGTTTCTTGCCACCGCTTGTTAAGCGAACCCCTGCCGTTGTTCAGTGAGTAACATGCTTGTAAAGTGAATTTGGTTTTCCCACTGACTTTGTGCGTCAGAAAGTTGCAAAAGGGGATCGCGTGACCCTCCCCCCCAAGGACACGGCTACGGTCATAACTGCAAGCCAGTCGCCAAGTGTCTGAATTTGGATCACGTGGCCATTAGATGCTGCAATTTGATGATGATGATGATGATGATGTTGTTGGAAGGGACCTTGAAGGTCATCTAGTCCAACCCCCTGCTCAGGCAGGAAACCTTATACCATTTCAGACAAATGGCTGTCCAGTCTCTTCTTAAAAACCTCCAGTGTTGGAGCAAAGGAAAGCTACAGACAATTACTCTTGTATGGCGAACTAATAATAACAGTAACAATAGTAATAATAAAGTTGGAAGGGACCTTGGAGGCCATCTAGTCCAACCCCCTGCTCAATCAGGAAACCCTATACCATTTCGGACAAATGGCTGTCCAGTCTCTTCTTAAAAACTTCCAGTGTTGGAGCATTTACTGCTTCTGGAGGCAAGGAGTTCCACTGATTAATTGTTCTCACTGTCAGGAAGTTTCTCCTTAGTTCTAGGTTGCTTCTCTCTTTGGTGAGTTTCCATCCGTTGCTTCTTGTCCTGCCTTCAGGCGCTTTGGAGAATAAAATAGAATGGAATATGGAATGGAATATAGAATGGAACAGAACAGAATAGAATAGAATAGAAAATATGGAATGGAATGGAATAGAAAATAGAATAGAATAGAATAGAATAGTATAGAATAGAATAGAATAGAATAGAATAGAATAGAATAGAATAGAATCTGAAAGGTACCTTGGAGGTCATCTAGTCCAACCCCCTGCTCAGGCAGGAAACCCTAGACCAGTGATGGTGAACCTTTTAGAGACCGAGTGCCCAAACTGCAACCCAAAACCCACGTATGTATCGTTGGGTGCCGGGTGGGTATGGCCCACTGGGTGGGCATGGTTGCGGTGGTAACGGCAGACTGGGTGGGACTAAAAAGTTCAATCAATCAATTCCAACTTTGCGAGATCTTGTTGGAATTGACAAGATTGATTGAACCTTTTTTTTTTTTTTTTTGCACATGGTGGTGGAGGCCTAGAGCGAAAAGGTTTTATAAAACCCAGGTGAAGGCCTAGGACTGGGGCGAGGGCACGCGTGCCCACAGAGAGGGCTCTGAGTGCCGCCTCTGGCACCCGTGCCATGGGTTCGCCACCACGGCCCTAGTCCATTTCGGACAAATGTCTGTCTGGTCTCCTTAAAAAAAAAAAATAGATTGACCCCAGACGATGATGAAAAACGGAGATGGGAATCAGATGCTCATGGGGAACCAAAACAGAAGAAGACAGGCCTTCTTCTGTTTAGACTATGACATTAAAATAAAAACGCCATCCTCGGCGTCCTGATGGATGAGAGACAATGGCACGGAACGGGAGTGTTTCCAAGTGGGCCACCCTCTCGCCATCTATGGCTGTGACCAAAATTGCTCTCCAGCGATCGAAGCGCGTGCCTCTGAGTGTGTGTATGTGGAAAGTGAGAGGGTTGTCGATCTGTAAATAATTCATGTGGGTTATTAGCACAGGGGTGCTGTAAGGACTTGGAAGATTATCTCTGTGCTTCCGATCCATTGTCCAGCCGGGAAGGCCGGCTGGCGTTTCCGGATGTCTTTATTCAGGCTGAAAGAAATGAGTGGCCGGTGTATATAAGGAAGAGCTTATTTATTATAAAGTGGATCTCTTGATCTTTCTTAGGGGGCCTGCAAGGTAGGTCAATATTTCCATTCTCAGTTGATAAAACGGAGGGCTTGATTTAGAAGCCAGGTCTTGCCCATCACCTGGAACAGCCGAAGCGTAGAAATAATCTATTTTTAAAAGACCTCTAGGTAAAGATTTGTGAAGCGGCACACCCTGAAGAATTCCTTCCTAAGATATCCTTAAGAAATTCAGGATGCACCTGGTGCCGCAGCCTTGGAATAAATAAAAACAACAGCTCGAAGCAGAATTTGTTTTTGTTCCAGCTGCTCTAAAACTGGACTCTTCTAGCAAAGGAAAGCGACAAACAATTACTCTTGTATGGCAAACTAATAATAATAATAATAAAGTTGGAAGGGACCTTGGAGGTCATCTAGTCCAACCCCCTGCTCAGACAGGAAACCCTATACCATTTCAGAAAAATGGATGTCCAGTCTCTTCTTAAAAACTTCCAGTGTTGGAGCATTCACCGCTTCTGGAGGCAGGTTGTTCCTCTGGTTAATTGTTCTCACTGTCAGGAAGTTTCTCCTTAGTTCCAGGTTGCTTCTCTCCTTGGTGAGTTTCCATACATTGCTTCTTGTCCTGCCTTCAGGTGCTTTGGAGAATAGCTTGACTCCCTCTTCTTTGGGGCAGCCCCTGAGATACTGGAAGATTGCTATCCTGTCCCCCCTTGTCCTTCTCTTCATTAAACTAGACATACCCAATTCCAGCAACTGTTCCTTATATGTTTTAGCCTCCAGTCCCCTAAGAGAAATCTTTGTTGCTCTTCTCTGCACTCTTTCTAGAGTCTCAACTTCTTTTTTACATCGTGGAGACCAAAATTGGATGCTGTATTCCAAGTGACCTTACCAAGGCCTTGTGTTGTTGTTGTTGTTAATTGCGAAGTCGTGTCCGACCCATCATGACCCCATGGACAACGTTCCTCCAGGTCTTCCTGTCCTCTACCATCTTCTGGAGTCCATTTAAATTCACACCCCATGGATAGTACTAAAAGGAAAAAAAAGGCCTTGTAGAGTTGTATTAATATTTCACGTAATCTTGATTCTATCCCTCTGTTAATTCAGCCAGCTGTGTTGGCTTTTTTGGCAGCTGCAGCACACGGCTGGCTCCTATTTAAGGGATTCTCCACTAGGACTCCGAGATCCCTCTCACAGTTACTACTATAGCGCCAGGTACCCCCTATACTGTACCTGTGCATTTGGTTTTTCTTGCCTAGATGTAGAACCTTACTTTTTTTGCCATTGAATGTCATTTTGTTAGATAGCGCATGGGATTTACAAAGAACTGGGAAATAGGAAATACCCCAACCAAGATCGTACGGTCGGGGCGGGCATTTGGGTGACCCGCTTTATGAACATCATAACTCACATTACGGCCATTATGGGCTGAGGGCTACCTGCACCCAAATGGAGGCATGTGAAGGAAGACGATGCAAAAATTCTCGCTCGTGTGGCCCCGGTAGAATTGCTCTATTAGCAGAAACAAGCCTTTTTAGCAAGTGCCTTTCTGAAATAATTGTGTTTGGGTTTTGTAACTCCAAGATTGCTTGGAGTAAGTTGGGAGGTACGCAAAGTACACAAAGCAGAGGAGTGTGTGGGAATTTGGTCAGCCACAGTTGGGAGAAGCACAAGGGTAGAGGGGATTAGTTGTTCCAATGGGATTCGTCCCACAAAGCTCTTTCCATTGCACCACAATCGCACACTCTCTGTTGTTAACACAACATAATTGCCGATGCACCTAGAGCTTCAAAGAGTTTAAACACCTACACCTACCCTGTGTGGAGAGTGGAGTAAACTCAAGATAGCCTCTCTTTTTTTTTTCTCCCTGTTGCTTCCTGCACCTGCACGAACAGCTGCTTCAGCTGAAATGCTTGGGCGGACCAGCAATTAACCAGCTTTGGCAAGGCCCCAGATCCCACTGAGGTTTTCAGCCCACGGGGCTACTACCGTGTGCTGCTCTCTACCCTGGACGTGCAAGAAAGATGAAAGACGTGTGGAATTCCTCCCGCTTAACCTCCTCCTGCATCCTGCCAGCAAACTAGGAAGCAAAACAAAACCATCATAGGCCGGTTTTAAATCATTGGGATTTAGAATAGAATGAGGATAGATTAGAGCTGGAAGGGACACCGGAGGTCTTCTAGTCCAGCCCCCTGCTCAAGCAGGAGAACCTATACCAGGCGTCTTCAAACTTGGCCCTTGTATGACTTGTGCACTTCAACTCTGCCTGGCTGAGGAATTCTGGGAGTTGAAGTCCACCAGTCATCAAAGGGCCAAGCTGGAAGACCCCTGGTCTGGATCCCAACCCGCAGTTTCATCAAAATGGCCGACTGAGGAATTCTGGGAGTTGAAGTCCACCAGTCATAAAAAGGCCATGTTTGAAGGCCCCTGGTCTGGATCTAAGCCCGCAGTTTCATCAAAATGGCCGACTGAGGAATTCTGGGAGTTGAAGTCCACCAGTCATCAAAGGGCCAGGTTTGAAGACCCCTGGTCTGGATCCAAGCCCGCAGTTTCATCAAAATGGCCGACTGAGGAATTCTGGGAGTTGAAGTCCACAAGTCATACAAGGGCCAAATTTGAGGACCCCTGGCCTATACTGTCTCAGACAGGTGACTGTCCAATCTCGTCTTAATATCTTCCAGTGATGGAGCACCCATGATTTCTGGTGGCCAGCTGTTCCACTGGTTAATTGTCCTCACTGTTAGGAAGTTTCTCCTTAGTTCTAGGTTGCTTCTCTCCTTGATCGGTTTCCATCCGTTGTTTCTCATCCTTCCCTCTGGTGCTTTGGAGAATAACGTGACCCCCTCCTCTTCTTTGTGGCAGCCCCTCAGATACTGGAACTCTGCTATCATGTTTCCCCTGTTTCTTCTCTTCTTTAGACCACTAGCCAAACCCAAGTCCTGCAGCCGTTCTTCATATGTTTTGGTCTCCAGGCCTTGGATTATTTTTGTTGCTCTTCTCTGAACTTTTCCCAAACTCTCAACATCCTTTTTGTGACAAGACTCTTCTCTGAGATTTCATTGAGGAAAAAAAATGGTTCAGTTAAAAGAAAAAAAAAAATCAAGTGATCATTCTAGGAAGTGGAGTTCGAGAGTGGGTGATTCTACCCACAGCCCAAATCTAGATCACATTATATGGATAATCCAACAACCATTCATTTAACTACCATTCAAAGTTAACGATGTGGCTGAAGAATTGATGACCGGTCTTCATGCTTACACCGCAAGTCTTGAGATCAAAATTCTGGTGCTTGGCAGCCAGGCTGGGGGGGGGGGACATGATAGCAATCTTCCAGTATTTGGGGGCTGCCACAAAGAAGAGGAGGATCAGTTTATTTTCCAAAGCACCTGAAGGAAGGACGGGAAACAATGGATGGAAACTGACCAAAGAGAGAAGCAACCTGGAATTAAGGAGAAACTTCCTGACAGTGAGGACATTTAGCCAGTGGAACAACTTGCCACCAGAAATCGTGGGCGCTCCATCATTGGAGATTTTTTAAGAAGAAGCTAGACAGTCACCTGTCTGAGATGGTATAGGGTAGGGGTAGGCAACCTTGGCCCTTTTATGACTCATGGACTTCAACTCCCAGAATTCCTGAGCCAGCATGGGGGAACTATGGCCCCCTTCATGACTCGTGGACTTTAACTCCCAGAATTCCTGAGCCAGCTATGCTGAGGGGAAAGGGAGAGGTTTCCAAGCTGAGCCATGCTGGCTCAGGAATTCTGGGAGTTGAAGTCCACGAGTCATGAAGGGGCCAAGGTTGCCTACCCCTGGTATAGGGTCTCCTTCTTGAGCAGGGGGTTGGACTAGAAGACCTCCAAGGTCCCTTCCAGCTTTATTCTGATCGATATGTTTACAGTGGTTGTGGTGTCCCAGGGTCCTGTGATTGCCATTTGTGACCTTGGGGTTTTTCCAACAAGCAAAGTGAGTGGGGGAAGCCAAATTTGCTTAACGCCTTCAGCAAAAATGTCATAAATTTGGGCACAACTCACTTATATGAACCACATCGCTTAATGACGCTCCATCCCAGTTGTAATTTGAGGACTAGAGGTACAGGGAACGTGTGGAATCCATCTCCTTAACCTGAAATAACAAGAATAACAGCTGCTGTTTTATTCTTACATAAATCCATAAAAGAAGCACCAGGCTGACATCCGATCCCTCAATCAATAAATAAAAGTATGGACGGGAGAGGCCAGGGTATCTATTCCCCAAATAAACAAGCATAGGGACAGAAGGGTTATACAGATGCATGAAAATCCTGGAAAACAAGGATTACGTTTGGCCTAAATTTGCTAAGATACCTCTGACTTTATCTCCACGCCCTGACTTTTTTGGGAGGTGGCGTGACATAAACAACCAGTCCCAAAACGGGTTTCTCAAACTCAAAGAGTTCTCCAGGGCCAGCATGAGGGAAATGTTTGCAAAATTCTCTCATTGGCTGCCCAGTTAAGCCCATTAATTGCATCAACCTTTACCATTTGGAAACTGGGGCACATCCCTGACCTGTTAGCCAGCTGCGATGGTGACAGCTGTCTCACCTGGAAAGCGAGTGATAGATCCTTTTTATTTATTTATTTATGAGACTTATATACCGCTTTAAGTGCAAGCACTCTCTAAGCGGTGTACACCAATAAGCAATGTATATATATATTTACATTGCCCCCAACAATCTGGGTCCTCATTTTACCTACCCCGGAAGGATGGAAGGCTGAGTCAACCTTGAGCCGGTGAGATTTGAACCGCTGACCTGCTGAACACAGTCAGCTAAAGTGGCCTGCAGTACTGCACGCTAACTGCTGCGCCACCTCGGCTCTTTTGCACCACCAGAGTTATTTAGATCAGGGGTCCCCAACATTTTGGACACCAAGGACCGGTCCCATGGAGAAAGGTTTTTCCACGGACCAGAGAGTGCGTGGTTTTGTGTGCTTCCTGCATCCCGCGGATGGGGCTTTGCTTGTTTGTGTGGACTGGTTTCTGGCATGCTGTAGCCCGTTACCGTCCACGGACAGGGGGCTGGAGAGCCCTGATTTAAATGATAAAGGCATTTCAGCGTTGCAGAGGGGAAAAAAGATGCTATCAAAAAGATAAGAAATGATTGCCAGATATAATGGCGTCTGGGAAAGACCTTGGGAGAGGATGAAGAGTTGCTTCCAAGAAAACAGATAAGAGAGAGAGTAGCCTACAGCTGAATGATGGATGTGGCAAGAGACTCAGAAGGAACCTCGCCTAGTTCCTTGGGCTGTAAAATAGATAGGGGGAGAATCGTACTTTCACACATGCCGGGTTCTGTTAACAGAACTTTACAGTAAAGCAGAATTAGTGTCATGGAGCCACCCCGGGCCCTTCTCCAGGCTTAAATTCAAAGGAGGAGGGGGACTTTGAGTCTGCAGAGGGAAGCATAGAGGCGTGTGTCGGTCAGGATAAGAGAGAAGGCTAGCCCGGCAGAGCAGCTTCTGCCCATTAGCAGTGAGCAGGAGGTGGAGTCCACACCTCCTCCTGATCCAAGGACAGCTAGAGCAGAGAGGAGGCAGGCACAATGCCGGTCAGCTAGTCTATTCGCGAGGAGGCAGACTCGCCTGTCGTGAAGGGCTGCACTGGCGTTGCCTTCTTAATCCCACCCTGAGGACTTGAGCATGGCTTGAGCAACGTGCCCGGTTCTATGCCTGGTGTGCTTTTGCCGTGTTCTTTTCCTGTTTCAAATCATGGACTACTCTCCTGGACTTTGTCCGTGCCCATTGGACTTGGTTACCCAGTGACTCTTGGGTATCTGGACCTGTGCAGTGGTGTGCTTCCTGAGGACCTGTTTGGGGATAAGTTTGACTAAACACCTGTAGACTCTTACTGTATGTATGTGTGTGTGTGTGTGAGAGAGAGAGAGAGGGGGGGGGGGAGCAGGGCAGCACAATTAGCTTATCTAGACGTGTTTCTCATTTGGTCTACCTCAGGGGTCCCCAACCTACGGTCCGTGGCTTACTGGCCTTTGGGCCGTGAGACAGACTGGCCAGTGTGCACATTATTTATTTTATTTATTTATTTATTTTATGAGACTTATATACCGCTTTAAGTGCAAGCACTCTCTAAGCGGTGTACACCAGTAAGCAATGTATATATATGTATATTTACATTGCCCCCAACAATCTGGGTCCTCATTTTACCTACCCCGGAAGGATGGAAGGCTGAGTCAACCTTGAGCCGGTGAGATTTGAACCGCTGACCTGCTGAACACAGTCAGCTAAAGTGGCCTGCAGTAGTGCACTCTAACTGCTGCGCCACCTCGGCTCTTGTCCGCAGACCCGCACACAGGGCTAGCAGCAGCAGTGGCTAGTGCCTGCACGCATGTGCAAATGGGGGTGTGGGTTGCGCAGCCTGTTTGCGCATGCATGAGGGGCTAGTACTGGCGGCAGCTAGCGCCTGTGTGCGTGCACAAATGGGGCCACTAGCACCATATGGATTGCGTGGCCCGTTTGTGTCAACGCTGCTAACATTGGATGTTTTTGCATTGACAAGGTAATGTTTTTGCATTACCTTTTGCTTTTAGAGTTAGATGATGCTGGGAGGGGGGGTGATGTGAACAAGAGTCCAGCTAGACATAACAACACTAAACCTAGCGTGAGAATCAAGGTTATTGTAACCAGAGCTGATATGGAATTGGCGGGCTGGAGAGCTTCAAGCTAATTGGGGAACGTGATGTATGACTGTTAATTGGAGGAGGGAATTGTGCTTTGATATTATGTATCCAGAGGAGGGGAATTTAGTTTTTGGCTTTGATTGTGTTAGTGCCGATATTATGCTACTCAAATAAAAGATTCTTTAAGGTAAACAATGCCTTGAAGTTCATTTGAAGAGTTTTATCTTTCGGAACCATGACATTTTGCACATGTGCGCAGAGCTAGAGGCAGCGCCAGCACACATTCACAAATGGGGCCGCGAGTGCCCTGTGGGTGTGCGTGGCCCCATTCGTGTGTTGCGTGCACAAATTTCCCACCTGCTCCCTTTCCCTCCAGGCCTGGTAAAACTGAGCAAGAAAGTGCTATCATTACAGGAAGTTCTCAACTTACAGCCATTGGTTTAGCAACTCTTTGAAGTGACAATTGCGTTGAAAAATTGATTTACGACCAAGCCTCGCACTTAACAACTGTCACAACATCCCTGCAGTCATGTGATCAAAATTCAGGCACTTGGCAAGTATCATTGCATTTATGATGATTGCAGCAACCCAGGGTGGCTTGATTTACCGTTTGTGATTTTCTCACCTGGTTTCCAACAGGCAAAATCAACGGGGCCTCCCACATTTGCTTAATAACTGTGTGGCTCACTTAAGAGCCGCAGTAACTCAATTAACAACTATGCCCCCCCCAACAAAAAGTTGTAAAATCAGGCGTGTCTCATTTAATAAAAGCCTTGCTTGGCAATGGAAATTTCTGCCCCAGTTGTGGTTATAACAGGGGTAGGCAACTTTGGCTCTTTCATGACTCGTGGACTTCAACTCCCAGAATTCCTCAGCCAGCATGGGGGAACTATGGCCCCCTTGATGACTTGTGGACTTCAACTCCCAGAATTCCTGAGCCAGCCATGCTGAGGGGAAAGGGAGAGGTTTCCAAGCTGAGCCATGCTGGCTCAGGAATTCTGGGAGTTGAAGTCCACAAGTCATGAAGGGGCCAAAGTTTCCCCCATGCTGGCTCAGGAATTCTGGGAGTTGAAGTCCACGAGTCATAAAGCGGCCTAGGCCTAAGCCAGAGGTAGGCAACCTGGGCTCTTTTATGACTGGTGGACTTCAACTCCCAGAATTCCTGAGCCAGCCATGCTGAGGGGAAAGGGAGAGTTTCCAAGCTGAGCCAGGCTGGCTCAGGAATTATGGGAGTTGAAGTCCACAAGTCACAAGGGGCCCATAGTTCCCCCATGCTGGCTCAGGAATTCTGGGAGTTGAAGTCCACGAGTCATGAGGGGGCCATAGTTCCCCCATGCTGGCTCAGGAATTCTGACTTAGACAATCCTTCTGCTCTCTTCCAACTCTATCATTCATGGCTAGCTGAGGAATTCTGGGAGTTGAAGTCCACAAGTCATAAAAGAGCCAAGGTTGCCTAACCCCGGGTTATAAGCTGAAGACTCCCTTGTAAAAATTAGGATTTCAGTCGCAGGGTTCATCTTCACAAGAGGTGATTCCCCAAACTAAAGTCCCAGGCGCTTCATAGATAATACATGAATATGTGCAATATATCCCCAAGTTTCTTTTTTCTTTTTCTTTCTGGTTTTTGTCCTTTTTCTTCGCTACCTTGTTTAAGTTCGCATCTCGTTTCTTGGACGTCTGGCTTGTTCAGAGAAAGGCATTCTCTGCAGTATAAATAGGGTGAGAACAATTAATCAGCGGAACTCCTTGCCTCCAGAAGTGGTGGGTGCTCCATCAGTGGAGATTTTTAAAGAAGAGATTGGACAGCCATTTGTCTGAAATGGGGTAGTGATGCCTGCTTGGGCAGGGGTCAAGGGAATGGGCTAAGAAGACCTTCCAGGTCCCTCCCACCTCCATGGTTCTGTGATACAGACTATCTAACAAAATGAAATTCAATGGTGAAAAAAGCAAGGTTCTACATTTAGGCAAGAAAAACCAAATGCACAGGTATGGGATAGGGGGTACCTTGCTCCATAGAAGTAACTGTGAGAGGGATCTCGGAGTCCTAGTGGACAATCCTTTAAACAGGAGCCATCCGTGTGCTGCAGCTGCCAAAAAATCCAACACAGTGCTAGTCTGCATCAACAGAGGGATAGAATCAAGATCACGTGAAGTGTTAATACCACTTTACAAGGCCTCGGTAAGGCCACACTTGGAATCCTGCATCCAGTTTTGGTGACTGTGATGTAAAAAAGACGTTGAGACTCTAGAAAGAGTGCAGAGAAGAGCAACAAAGAGGATCAGGGGACTGGAGGCTAAAACATATAAGGAACGGCTGCTGGAATTGGGGATGTCTAGTTTAACGAAGAGAAGGACGAGGGGGGACAGGATAGCAGCCTTCCAGTATCTCAGGGGTTGTCCACAAAGAAGAGGGAGTCAAGCTATTCTCTAAAGCGCCTGAAGGCAGGACAAGAAGCAACAGATGGAAACTAATCAAGGAGAGAAGCAACCTGGAACTAAGGACAGTTAGAACAATTAACCAGTGGAACAACCTGCCTCCAGAAGCGGTGAATGCTCCAACACTGAAAGCTTTCAAGAAGAGACTGGACAGCCATTGGTCTGAAATGGTATAGGGTGTCCTGCCTGAGCAGGGGGTTGGACTCGATGACCTCTAAGGTCCCTTCCAACTTTATTATTGTTATTGTTATTACTACTACTGCTATTACTACTATTGCAGAGCAACAGAATAACAAAGTTGGAAGGGACCTCGGAGGTCATCTAGTCCAACCCCCTGCTCAGGCAGGAAACCCTATTCCATTTCAGACAAAGGGCTGTCCAGTCTCTTCTTAAAAACCTCTAGGCTGAGGATCAAAGCTCTTTGACAACCAAGTGTGGTTCCAGCCATCCCATATGGATGGGAAAAGAACGTCTGCTCTATAAAACCTAGGTTTGTTCGCCTCTGCGAACCACTCGACAAAGGGGTGGGGAACTTTATTATATCTTTTTGCATCTTGCACCATTCTCATAAACCTGAGATGGGGGTGGGTGCTGGGTGGGCACGCCGCCAGGTGCCGAGTGGAGGACCTCGTACCGTGTCGTTCGGGCGTGGAAATTTCTGCTGCTGCATGGACAAGCCTGGGTGGATGGCATTTGCTGGACGGCTGCCCAGGTTTGGCCTGTACCTTATCTGGCGTACGGGTTACTCCGACTTTTGCTGATTAATGTACCCGGACACTCCTTAGGAACCCAGGAGCTGGAGTAGCTGCTGATAGCGAAAAGGGTGTGGGATTTTTTTCAGGGAAAAGGCGGGAGAGGAGCTTCGGAAGCCCAAGTCTTTCCAAACATTCTCTATCCGAGCATGTTCAGCCTCTGCAATTCAGGTCAAACCTCACCCAACTCGTTGGCAAGGGGGAAGCGCACCGTGAGTCATCCCGGGCTGCTGCTACGTCAAGAGACTGGCTCCTGGCTTTAAAGATATAAGAGAAAGAAGACTCAGTGTACATTAGAACATGGGATAATTTCTATCCATGGCTAGAAAAACGAGTCAGAGAGAAAGGAATGTGATATGTAATTTTAATAATAATAATAATAATAATAATAATAATAATAATAATAATAATAATAGGTAGACAAAATGCCAAATCCAATCTGAATATCTGGCTGACTGTGTGATGATCCATAATAATAATAATAATAATAATAATAATAATAATAATAATAATAATAATAGGCTGACTGTGCGATGATCGATAATAATAATAATAATAATACAAATACTTGGGTATCCTTCAAGCTGACAACATCAAGCACACTGAAGTTAAGAAAAAGATTAGAGGTGAATACATCAAGAGAGTGAAGAAGATCTTAAAGTCCAAACTCAATGGAGGAAATACCATAAAGGCAATCAACACCTGGGCAATCCCAGTCATTAGGTACACAGCTGGAATAGTGGACTGGACTCAAGCAGAACTAAAAGCAATGGATAGGCAGACCAGAAAAATAATGACAATGAATCATGCCCTTCATCCACGCAGTGACATTGATAGACTTTATCTACCAAGGCAAATAGGTGGCGTGGAATGCTACAAGTACATCAGATGGTTGAAGAAGAAAAAATGGCTTTGGAAGAATATCTGAAGAACAATGATGAAGATGCACTGAAATTAGTATATCAGGAAGGCTTACTGACTACTGGAGAGACCAAACTGGCCTACAAGAAAGACCAATGAAGAACAGAATAGAGGCATGGGAAGACAAAGCACTACATGGCCAATACATGAAAAAAAATAGCTGGGAAAGCAGATAATAATAAAACCTGGCAATGGCTAAGAGCAGGAAAATTGAAGAAAGAGACCAAGGGACTAATTCTGGCTGCACAAGACCAAGCCTTAAGGACAAATGCATACAAAGTCAAAATTGAGAAGACAGCAACAGACAGTAAGTGCCGCCTATGCAAAGAAGCTGAAGAAACAGTGGACCACTTGGTAAGCCGTTGCAAGAAGATTGCACAGACTGATTACAAGCAGCGGCATGACAAAGTAGCAACAATGGTGCATTGGAAGATCTGCAAAAAATATCATTTGCCTGTAAGCAAAAACTGGTGGGATCATAAAATAGAGAAAGTCATAGAAAATGATAAAATTAAATGCTCTGGGACTTCAGAATTCAAACAGACAAGCACCTGCAACATAACACCCCAGACTTAACAATTGTCGATAAGAAAGACAAAAAAGTCTGGATAGTGGACGGGGCAGTGCCTGGAGATAGCAGAATAGAAGAGAAAGAACTGGAGAAGATAACAAAATACAAGGTAGTAACATGGTTGTGAAGTGAATCTGTCTTCCGCCATTGACTTGGCACATTAGAAGGTTGCAAAAGGGGATCACATGGCCCCCGGGATGCTGCCACCGTCATAAATGAGGGGTGACAGGATAGTAGCCTTCCAGTATCTCAGGGGCTGCCCCAAAGAAGAGGGAGTCAAGCTCTTCTCCAAAGCGCCTGAAGGCAGGAGAAGAAGCAATGGATGGAAACTCATCAAGGAGAGAAGCAACCTGGAACTAAGGAGAAACTTCCTGACAGTGAGAACAATTAACCAGTGGAACCACCTGCCTCCAGAAGTTGTGGGTGCTCCAACACTGGAAGTTTTTAAGAAGAGACTGGACAGCCATTTCTCTGAAATGGTGTAGGGTTTCCTGCCTGAGCAGGGGGTTGGACTAGATGACCTCCAAGGTCCCTTCCAGATTCTATTCTATTCTATTCTATTCTATTCTATTCTATTCTATTCTATTCTATTCTATTCTAGCAGTATTCAGTATATGGTAGAATTCAGACACGAGGGGTCCTTGAATGAGGATGAAAAAAAAAAAGTGACTGAATTTTGATCCTGGGGGATGCTGCAGTGGTCCATGTGTCACTTCCTTCAGTGCCATTGTGACTTTGAACGGTCACTAAACGAACTGCTGTTAAGTCTGGGACGCTCTATAGAGTCCTCCCGAATGTCTCACAAGCCAGCTGTGACCTGAAGTCAAAGACTTTGAACTGAACAAAATGGCGTCCGCCTTCAGAGGTGGTGGCACCGGTTTAAGGTTTTCCCCTTGGTGCTGATATGAATAAACAATAAAAGCCAAAGCCTGCTAGGTCAAAGTGGGTAAAGTTCAGCCTCTCCCTGTTTGCCCTGAGTTTCTTGCAAAATAAACCATCTAGAGGTGTGATCCACTCTTTGATAACCGTCATCCTAGTTGACACCCTTGAAATCTTAATATCGCACTGGGTGGTTAGAATATATCACGAAGTGGCCAAACACATTTTAGCCTGGTATGCTGTGCGAATTGAATCTCTGTACGTATGAGGTGGCTGTGTGAATCCAGACATTAATAGAATAAACTGTGATTCGATCATTAATGAGCCAGCATTTAGAATAGAATAGAAATAGAATAGAATAGAATAGAATAGAATGTTGGAATGTTGGAATGTAGAGTAGAGCTGGAAGGGACTTTGGAGGTCTTCTAATCCAGCCCCCTGCTCACAGGAGGACTCATACCATCTCAGACAAGTGACTGTCCAGTCTCTCCTTAAAAACCTCCAGTGATGGAGCACCCACGATTTCTGGTGGCAAGTTGTTCCACTGGTAGATTGTCCTCACTGTCAGGAAGTTTCTCCTTAGTTCTAGGTTGCTTCTCTCCTTGATGAGTTTTCATCCGTTGCTTCTTGTCCTGCCTTCAGGCGCTTTGGAGAAGAGCTTGACTCCCCCTTCTTTGAGGCAACCCCTGAGATACTGGAAGACTGCTATCCTGTCCCATCTGGTCCTTCTCTTCATTAAACTAGACATGCCCAATTCCAGCAGCCGTTCCTTATGTGTTTTAGCCTCCAGTCCCCTAATCATCTTTGTTGCTCTTCTCTGCACTCTTTCTAGAGTCTCAGCATCTTTTTTACATCACGGTGACCAAAACTGGATGTAGTATTCCAAGCGTGGCCTTACCAAGGCCTTGTAAAGCGGTATTAATCCTTCACATTATGTTGATTCTATCCGTCTGTTAATGCAGCCTAGCACTGTGTTAGCTTTTTTGGCAGCTGCAGCACACGGCTGGCTCCTATCTAAATGATTGTCCACTAGGACTCTGAGATCCCTCTCACAGTTACTACTATTGAGCAAGGTACCCCCGATACTATACTTGTACATTTGGTTTTTCTTGCCTAAATGTAGAACCTTGCTTTTTTCACGATAGATAGATAGATAGATAGATAGATAGATAGATAGATAGATAGATAGATAGATAGATAGATAGATAGATAGGTAGGTAGATTGATTTTGCTTCTAGGAGCACGAAGGTGAAAACATCAGCCTGAAGATGACAAATGAGACTTCATTGAAACGTCGCCAAGACACTTCCAATTTTACGTGGGAGAAAACCCGAATAACCAAAGACCTAGATAGATAGATAGATAGATAGATAGATAGATAGATAGATAGATAGATAGATAGATAGATAGATAGATAGATAGATAGATAGATAACCTTTATTGTCATTTTTTACTATGGGCACAACGGCACATATTAAAAATGAAATTTAGTTGCTTGCTCTCAAAGCTTACCCATAGATAACATACACAAAGATGTATGATTGCTGCAAATAGGTAGATCTCCAAGGCAGGAAACATAAGAAAATGATGATATAAGCCCTAAAATAGACTTGATAATGGCTACATTTGTGTAACGCCCTCAACCTTATTATTGAGTTAATCCATTTCCTGACTTTGCACAATATTCTGAATCATTCAGGTTAAGCAAACAATCAGTCAAACAAATTGCTACCCCCTAACAGTCAGGATAAAACTAACCAAGCTTAGCCCATGATGCAAATGCAGGGCTTGATTAAGCATTTAATTGACTTGGTTAAGCATGTTGTGTCAGCAGAGCCAATATTAACAAAGACAGAACTATAGTTCGACCATGTTCCATCAGTTTCTGGCCCACTTCAGCCTTTGTTGCTTCTGTTAATTTCAGTGTCACTGTAAATTGCCTGCTTTTGGTTGTGACTTTGCCTAATCCAACACTGGCCTTTTAGTTTAACATACCTCAATGCATTATAAATATGGGCAAGACATGGCTTAAAAACAGCAACTGTTTTTGGAGTCCTAATGGACGGTCACGTGTGCGGCAGCAGCCAAAAAAGATAACACAATCCTGGGTTGTATAAACAGAGGCATAGAAACAAGATCACGGGACGTATTAGTACCGCTTTATAAAACCCTAGTGAGGCCACACCTGGAATATTGCAGCCAATTTTGGTCATCTTGTCACAAAAAAGATGTTGAGAGTTTGGAAAAAAATCAGAGACGAGCAACTAAGATGATCCAAGGCCTGGAGACTAAAACATACGAAGAACGATTGCGGGACTTGACTTTGGCTAGTCTAGAGAAAAGAAGAAATAGGGGAGACATGATAGCAGAATTCCAGTATTTGAGGGGCTGCCACAAAGGACAAGAGGGGGTCAGAGACAAGCAACCTAGAACTAAGGAGAAACTTCCTGACAGTGAGGACAATCAACCAGTGGAACAGCTTGCCACCAGAAATCGTGGGCGCTCCATCACTGCAGGTTTTTAAGAAGAGGCTAGACCAGTGGTTCTCAACCTTTTTAATGCCGTGACCCCCAACCGGTCGTAAGTCGAGGACTACTCAACCGGTCGTAAGTCGAGGACTACTCAACGGGTGCAGCACCGTTTGCAGAATGGGACTTTTGGCGGGCTCAGCAGGGCAGAGATAGCCTGGACAATTCCTATTGGCTTTGGAAAGCCAATAGAATTAGACTCTATTCAAGAGAGCCTATTCTATTGGCTTTCAAAAGCCAATAGAATAAAAGGGAGTAGCACAGCTAAGGAAAAGGGGAAAAAATGGTGGACTGCGTTGTTTGGCGACCCCCTGAAATGGTCGTTCGACCCCAAATGGGGTCCCGACCCACAGGTGGAGAACCACTGGGCTAGACAGTCACTTGTCTGAGATGTTATAGGGCAGTGGTGACGAACCCATGGCACGGGTGCCAGAAACGGCACTCAGAGCCCTCTCTGTGGGCACACGTGCCATCACCCCAGTCCTAGGCCTTCAGCTGGGTTTTATAAAACCTTTTCACTTTAGGCCTTTGCTGCCATGTGCAAAAAAAAAAAAAAAGTTCAATCAGTCAATTTCAACTTCTTGCGGGAAAAAAAAAGATCTTGTAAAGTTGGAATTGATTGATTGAAC
This sequence comes from Crotalus tigris, assembly GCF_016545835.1. Taxonomy (NCBI): domain Eukaryota; kingdom Metazoa; phylum Chordata; class Lepidosauria; order Squamata; family Viperidae; genus Crotalus; species Crotalus tigris. Next base: position 67,524 of record NW_024098539.1, on the reverse strand, counting down.
TTTTTAGTCCCACCCAGTCTGCCGTGACCAATCAATTGGCCACGCCCACCCAATGGGCCATACTCACCTGGCACTCGACGATGCATACGTGGGTTTTGGGTTGCAGTTTGGGCACTCGGTCTCTAAAAGGTTTGCCATCACTGGTATAGGTTCTTCTGCTTGAGCAGGGGGCTGGACTAGAAGACCCCCAAGGTCCCTTCCAGCTCTATTCCATTCCATTTCATTCCATTCCAGCTTTTCTATTCCATTCCATTCCATGTTTTCTATTCTATTCCATTTCATTCCAGCTTTTCTATTCTATTTCATTCCATTCCATGTTTTCTATTCTATTTTATTCTATTTCATTCCATTCCATCCCATCGTATCCCATTCAATTCCATTCCATATTTTCTATTCTATTCTATTCAATTCCTTCTCTATTCTATCCTATCCCACCCCATCCCATTCCATTCCATATTTTCTATTCTATTCTATTCTATTCTATTCTATTCTATTCTATTCTATTCTATTCTATTCTATTCTATTCTAAATGAAGTTAGCCCTCAACGAACAACTGTCATGGAGGCTTCCCATTGTCGGCCAATGGCATATCGGTTGTTTTGCAATGGCTGTTAAGCGAACACTGCAGTCATTAAGTGAACCAATGGTTTGCTATGGGCATAGTTTTTCCCCAAACTGAAAGCAAACCCAGTTTTCGGCAAAATCATGGTAAAATGTGGTTCTCTGACTGCAGGACACTCCAAACAGCCATAAATGAGCAGGGGATTGGACTAGATGACCTCCAAGGTCCCTTCCAACTTTATTATTGTTGTTGTTATTGTTATTATTTACCCGAAGTTCACCCTTGTCACCACAGAGGGCGCCAGACAGTCAGATGTTTGAATTCTGCTCCTAAGATCTCATTTTGGGGCGCCAATTCCCTCTAGGTGGATAAGTGGTCATTTAGAGCGCTGACAAAGATTACACATTTTTTTGCAAGCTTTCCAATATTTACAGTCTGGGGCATGGCATTCAGACCAGCAATCCTTCGGATTTGTAAAGCAAAGCTGCTGAAGGGCAATACCCCGGGATTGTGATGGATGCAAGCAAAGGTGTCTGCAACTTAACCGGAGCCCCGTCAGAACAACAAAGCAGGCATTGTGGTGTTCCTGCTGGCAGCAGAGAGCCTCTCTGTACGCGGGTTGTGATGTGGCACACAAATATGTTCAGGGAGGAGCCCTTTCATTATGATGCATGTCTGCTCCCCTGTCCCGTCTTGCTGCTTCACAGACTTATATGTCCGTGCAAGACAAAATTCTACAGATGCATATAAAAACAAAAAACAAACCAAACATGAACACCAGGAAAAATTTAAACTAGAAAAGTTTAATAAATTACCAAGCTTTCGTCGGAAAACTACCGACATCGTCAGGGCTTCATGCTAGTCAATGACGAGGTCCAGGAGCCGAGTGCAAACACTGATCAACCCCATAAAAGTCTCTCTCATTGACTAGCATGAAGCCCTGACGATGTCGGTAGTTTTCCGACGAAAGCTTGGTAATTTATTAAACTTTTCTAGTTTAAATTTTTCCTGGTGTTCATGTTTGGTTTGTTTTTTGTAGTATGAGTATACCCAGGAATCGTATTTTTAATGACATATATATATTATGAGCCAAGGTGGTGCAGCAGTTAGCGTGCAGTACTGCAGGCCACTTTAGCTGACTGTGTTCAGCAGGTCAGCGGTTGAAATCTCACCGGCTCAAGGTTGACTCAGCTTTCCATCCTTCTGGGGTAGGTAAAATGAGGACCCAGATTGTTGGGGGCAATGTAAATATATATATATACATTGCTTATTGGTGTACACCGCTTAGAGAGTGCTTGCACTTAAAGCGGTATAGAAGTCTCATAAAATAAATAAATAAATAAATATAATTTCTTTTTCTGACAAAGAGTTAAAGAATTAAATTGGGAGGCTAAGATGGCCATTTCGAGCTCATTGTGAGCTCGAAATGGCCATCTTAGTCTCCCAATTTAATTCTTTAACTCTTTGTCAGAAAAAGAAATTTGGATTTGTAATGTTTCGCAGTTGCGACTTGAGCCTGCTTAATGCCCCTAGTGGGGGGGCTGCAAGGCAAAAGAGATTGTAAAAAGTAAAACTGCAATATAGCAGTTAAAAATGTATGTCTGAAAAACTTCCTGCATATATATGTGTGTGTGTGTGTGTGTGTGTGTGTGTGTGTGTGTGTGTATTTTCAGGTTTTCTGCCAGGGTGATTTGAGTTCACGAGTCTAGGCAGGCCGTTTTCTCCTTGGCAGTTGGTCATGTCACTGGCACGCCTTGCCACCCTCCCCTGGCATGGCGTGGCCGTGGCTTCTTCCCCACCCTGAAGTCATCCTTACGTGGACTTGAGTAAAAGCAGCTTCCCTCCTCCTTTAAGCTCCAACGTGCCACCCGTCCTTCAGGATGTACCATACCTGTCATGCTTTGCCACCCATTACTCGGGGAGGTAACGTGAGGAAAGATGTTGTGGGCATGACCACAGAGGTGTTTGCGCAGCGTGGAGAGCATCCTTTCCCTTGAAGCCTGTTCGCCAACCTCTGCTGTCGGTGTTGGGTTTCTCCATTAGCGCTTTGGTTCCCAAATTCCTCTGTCACTTGCTCCACGCCTCCGGATCTCCACTGTTGTATTGGAGGATTTGGGGATTTTTGGAAAAGTGGTTAGGAGAAGGATTGCCGGATCCAATCCAGAGGACCAGAGGTTTAGTCTTCTGGACATTTGTGCTGGCGACCATCCTCAAGGAACTTCTCTAAAGTCTGAAGAAAAGAAGAAATAGGGGAGACATGATAGCAGAGTTCCAGTATTTGAGGGGCTGCCCCAAAGAAGAGGAGGGGGTCACGTTATTCTCCAAAGCACCAGAGGGCAGGACGAGAAACAATGGTTGGAAGCTGACCAAAGAGAGAAGCAACCTGGAATTAAGGAGAAACTTCCTGACAGTGAGGACAATTAATCGGTGGAACAGCTTGCCACCAGAAATCGTGGGCGCTCCATCACTGGAGGTTTTTAAGAAGAGACTGGACATTCACCTATCTGAGATGGTATAGGACGGGTAGGCAACCTTGGCTCTTTTATGACTCGTGGACTTCAACTCCCAGGATTCCTGAGCCAGCATGGCTCAGCTTGGAAACCTCTCCCTTTCCCCTCAGCATGGCTGGCTCAGGAATTCTGGGAGTTGAAGTCCTCAAGTCATAAAGAGCCAAGGTTGCCTACCTCTGGCCTAGGCCTAGGCCGCTTTATGACTCATGGACTTCAACTCCCAGAATTCCTGAGCCAGCCTGGGGAAACTATGGCCCCCTCATGACTGTTGGACTTCAACTCCCAGAATTCCTGAGCCAGCATGGCTCAGCTTGGAAACCTCTCCCTTTCCCCTCAGCATGGCTGGCTCAGGAATTCTGGGAGTTGAAGTCCACAAGTCATCAAGGGGGCCATAGTTCGCCCTTGCTGGCTGAGGAATTCTGGGAGTTGAAGTCCACGAGTCATGAGGGGGCCATAGTTCCCCCATGCTGGCTGAGGAATTCTGGGAGTTGAAGTCCACGAGTCATAAAAGGGCCACATTTGAAGACCCCTACCCTAAGCCTAGAGTCTAGTCCAGGGGTAGGCAACCTTGGCTCTTTTATGACTGGTGGACTTCAACTCCCAGAATTCCTGAGCCAGCATGGAGGAACTATGGCTCCCTCATGACTCGTGGACTTCAACTCCCAGAATTCCTGAGCCATCATTGCTCAGCTTGTAAACCTCTCCCTTTCCCCTCAGCATGGCTGGCTCAGGAATTCTGGGAGTTGAAGTCCACGAGTCATAAAAGAACCAAGGTTGCCTACCCCTGGTATAGGTTCTCCTGCTTGAGCGGGGGCTGGACTAGAAGACCTCCAAGGTCCCTTCCAGCTCTATTCTATTTTATTCTCATGGGCAATTTCTGGTGAGAGGGAGGTTCCTTGAGCATGGTCTCCAGCACGGGTCCGAAAGCTCAGAAGACTAAACCCCTGGTCCCTTGTGTCTTTCCTGAACCAACATTCCCCTGTTTCTGCTTAGTTATTTACATTTATTCAAATAATCTTGGATACCTCTTCTTGAGCCGGTAATGTGAAACCAGACACAATTTTCTCTCCCTCTCAGAAAGTCAAGTTCCTTAAAGCAAGGGTCTCCAAAGTCGGCAACTTGAAGACTCATGGACTTCAACTCCCAGAATTCCCCAGCCGGTTCTGGGGAATTCTGGGAGTTGAAGCCCACGAGTCTTAAAATGGCCAAGGTTGGAGAGCCCTGCCTTAGAGCATCCAAATCTCTCCTTGCCACCAGCAGCTTCTGGTCAGCTTCTGCATCCCCCGATTTATTCTATGTATTATATGTTGCCACTGTCATCCCAGCAATCCCCTCGTTCGTTTTTAATTTTCTTAGTGGTTTGGTTGGAGCCGGTGGATAGCAAGAACAAAAACCACGATTGGCATGGAATCATGGCACCGGATTGAAATTTTAGATTGACTTTAATCCCTCTCTCTCTCTCTCTCTCCCTTTCTCCCACTCTCCCCCTCCCTTTCCCTCTCTTTCCCTATCTCTCTCCCTGTCTCCCTGTCTCCCGCTTTTTCTCTGTCTCTCCCTCCCTCCCTCCTCTCTCCCTCTCTCCTGTTCTCTCTCTCCTCCCTCTTTTCCTTGCTCTCTCTCTCCCTCTCTTCCCCTCTCCCTCTCTCTTTCCCTCTCTCTTCCTCCCTCTCTCCCCCTCCCGCTTTCTCTCTCCCTCCTCCCCTCCCTCTCTCCCGCTCTCTCCCTCTTTTTCTCGCTCTCCCTCGCTCTCTCCCACTCTCTTCCTCCCTCTCTCCCCCTCTCTCTCCCTCCCTCCTTCTCTCTCTCTCTCCTTCCCTCTCCCTCCCTTTCCCCTTCTCTCTCCCTCTACTTCTTGCTCCCTCTCCTTCCCTCTCTCTCTCCCCCTCTCTCTCCCTCTTTCTCTCTCTCTTCCTCCCCCTCCCTTTCCCTCTCCCTCTCTCTCCCTCCCTCTCTCCTTCCCTCTCCCTCTCTCCCTCCCTCTCCCTCTGTGCGCCCTCCCTCCTTCCTTCTCTCCCTCTCCCTCCCTCCCTCTCTCTTCCTCTCCCTCCGTCCCTCCCTCCCTCTCCCTCTCTCCCTTTGCCTACTAGCAAAGTGAGACAAAACCGGGTCTTCTTGAAGAAAAAGAGAGCTAATCGGCAACCAGCTGGTGGGAAGAGCCGAGCATCCAAATTCTTCCCAGGGCCGGCTTCCTTCGCATAGCGTCCAGCCGCTGTCGGTACAGGTGGACAGCAGGGCCGGGTGCCAAATTCTTTGGGTTGAAAGGAAGGAGTGGGAGGGAAACTTGCAAACCGCTCCTAGAAGGGTTTAACTTTCCTCCAGCAAATGAGGAGGAGAAGCCACTACTACAGTCGGTTCCAAGCGCTCCGAGAGAATGGCTTTTGGGCAGAGGTGTGATTAAAACCAGGCAGCACATTTTACCAGTTGCCAGCACCGGAGGAAAGGCAAAAGGAAGAATTAGTGAGGTAGGATGATCTTCCCGGCTCTGCTGTTTGGTCTGAAAGGGGGTTTATTATTATTTTCCGAGCTTCCCACTTTATTTAATCAGGCAGAAGGCTCCTGCCTTGTTAATGCGGTTAATTAAGGAAAAATAATGTTTCCACCCTGCTCAGAGAGTCCCAGCCTGTTTTAATTTGGTTTCCCCCCCCCTTTCCTTTTACAGTTTATTACCTTCTGTTTGTTTTATTAATTGCTGTGTGAAGGAGAAGCCTTCCATTTCCGATTTTTAACAAAGCTAACTTACTGGTTCCCAGAATCTTTCTGAAACGTTGGAGTTTAGAATGTGATTTTTTTATTTTATTTTTTTGGCCTGTCTCCCCGTCTCCCTTGTTCCATAGGCTTTTATTCCGCCGGATTGGAGATTTTATTTTTGTGAGCTGGGGAAATGTCATGGGTGGCTATCAGCTGATGATACGGGGCAGATTGGATGGTGGCGGGCGCCCGCTGTGTAGGTCCCTGATTGTATTTCCTGAGATTGGCAAATGGATAGATGGGCTGGAGGCTTTGCCCGCTTTCCACGTTTATGAATCAACCCTCCCAGCAACGAAAGAAGGGGAAGGGTTTTTCTTAGAATGCAATACGTTTTAGCAGTTTTAGCAGTTTTAGCTTCAGTTCCACTCCCAAAGGTGCTTTTTTCAACTGGACTTTTCAAGGAAAAAAACAAAGAAAGTCCAATTATTTCTTGGAAAAAAGCACCTTTGGGACAACGAGGACCTGGATAATTGAGAATCTCTGTGGAGACTTCAGTCTTACTGTTTGCTAAAAGTGTTGGGCTTCCTGGTTCTTAAGACGACGACAACAGCAATAATAAAGTTGGAAGGGACCTTAGAGGTCACCTAGTCCAACCCCCTGCTCAGGCAGGAAACCCTATACCATTTCGGACAAACGGTTGTCCAGTCTCTTTTTAAAAACTTCCAGTGTTGGAGAATTCAAAACTTCTGGAGGCAGGTAGTTCCCACTGGTTAATTGTTCTAACTGTCGGGAAATTTCTTCTTAATTCCAGGTTGCTTCTCCCCTTGACTGGTTTCCATCCATTGCTTCTTGTCCTGCCTTCAGGGGCTTTGGAGAGTAGCTTGACTCCCTCTTCTTTGGGGCATCCCCTAAGATATTGAAAGGCTGCTATCCTGTCCTCCAACTTCCAGTGTTGGAGCGTTCACAGCTTCTGGAGGCAGGTAGTTCCACGGGTTAATTGTTCTCACTGTCAGGAAGTTTCTCCTTAGTTCCAGGTTGCTTCTCTCTTTGATCAGTTTCCATCCGTTGCTTCTTGTCCTGCCTTCAGCTGCTTTGGAGAGTAGCTTGACTCCCTCTTCTTTGGGGCAGCCCCTGAGTAAGTAAGTCATAATTTGCAGACGCTATTTGGAACTAGGAAAACTCCAGTTTCGTGGCTTGCTTTGTGCATGGATGGTAAAAAAAAAAAAACACAGGCAGAGCGACTGGTCTTTTCCCAGTTGTAGTGAATCGCCTGCCTACTCATGGAGAAGCCCCATTGAGTTCAACGCCTGTTGGGTCCAGGTTGATGCCTCCAGCACCTTCTTCAGCCTGTTGTTTTTAAAATGTGCAGCCATTCAATAGAACTTTTTCCGCAAAAGAGGAAGCAGTGCTGCTTAATGGGGCATGGTGACTGTAGCTGTAACAGTGATCCCTGGAAGTCTTTAAAACTTTATTCTAAATTTGTTTCTTACCTGTAAGGGTGTAGGTCTATAGACTAGTGTTTCCCAAACTTGACAATTTTAAGGCATGAGGACTTCAACTCCCAGAATTCCACAGCCAGCAACGCTGGCTGTGGAATTCTGGGAGTTGAAGTCCACATGCCTTAAAATTGTCAAGTTTGGGAAACACTGGTCTATAGATATGTTGCATAGAGTATGTTCAAATATGTGTAGTAGTAGTAGTAGTAGTAGTAGTGATGATGATGATGATGATGATGATGTTGGAAGGGACCTTGGAGATCATCTAGTCCAACCCCCTATACCATTTCGGACAAATGGCTGTCCAGTCTCTTCTTAAAAACCTCCAGTGATGGAGCATTCACCGCTTCTGGAGGCAGGTTGTTCCACTGATTAATTGTTCTCACTGTCAGGAAGTTTCTCCTTAGTTCCAGGTTGCTTCTCTCCTTGATGAGTTTCCATTCGTTGCTTCTTCTCTTGCCTTCAGGGGCTTTGGAGAACAGCTTCACTCCCTCTTCTTTGGGGCAGCTCCTGAGATATTGGTCATCTAGTCCAACCCCCTGCTCAGGCAGGAAACCCTACACCATTTCAGACAAAGGGCTGTCCAGTCTCTTCTTAAAAACTTCCAGTGTTGGAGCATTCACTGCTTCTGGAGGCAGGTGGTTCCACTGGTTAATTGTTCTCACTTTCAGGAAGTTTCTCCTTAGTTCCAGATTTGCTTCTCTCCTTGATGAGTTTCCATCCGTTGCTTCTTGTCCGGCCTTCGGGCGCTTTGGAGAATAGCTTGACTCTCTCTTTGTACACTTTGAGACCAGGCAACTACATTTCATTTCTAATGTGTGCCATTGTGCCCACAGTAAAAAAAAAATTGTCAATAAAGGTTATCCATCTGTCTGGAAGGTCCTATATTTACGGAGGCTGAATTAAATGTTTTTTTCCCCCTTAACCTCTAATTGTGAGGTTAAGGTGAACCGTTTTTCACTCTCTTTGATACGATTCCAAGAACGTTTTTCCAAACCGTTCAGTGCCAAGATAATAATCTACTAAGAACTGTATTTTAACGGAACACAACTTAGTTAAATCACGTATTTACCACTGGGTTGTGGACTACTTTTGGAATGAATGTCAAAATTAGAATGCTAAAATTATGGTTGTTCTTATTTTGTCGGGAGACACGTGGGGATCTCAAGAAACATCTGTTTTTATGATGGTCTGTTGGCTGGCATGTTAATTTTTTCCTTATTGGTCATGTTTGTTTTTCCTGCCACCCATTTTTTTTTCTGTTCAAAAAAATTATGTCCATGAGATTTTTGTTTTGTTTTGTTTTGGCCATATGAAATTCAGCTGAAAACACTATGGCAGTGTTTCTCAACCTTGACAATTTTAAGGCATGTGGACTTCAACTCCCAGAATTCCACAGCCAGCAATGCTGGCTGTGGAATTCTGGGAGTTGAAGTCCACCACTGCCTTAAAATTGTCAAGGTTGAGAAACACTGCACTATGGGGTTATATTCAAACTGCTCAAAATTTCAGTGACATTTTGGCTATGAAAGAGCCTCTAAATTTCTCATTAAGCCAAATGCAAGAATTAGGTAGCGGTCTGTATAAAATAGGACTAATTTTGGAAGTTCACTACTTTTATCAGATGTCCCTAAGACTTTTCCTTAATTTTTTTTTTCTCTTCTTCCGGGCAAAGATAATCCGAGGCCTTTTTCTTGATTTGTATTTTGCCAAACTTTAATAGTCTAGCAAAATCTCCTTTTTCATGACAGTTCCTTCTTGGAAAGACGGAAGTTTATTTTAAATCAGAGTTGATAATTTTTAAATTAGGATTATTCCTTTTTTTAATTATATGAGTAAGGAATTTAGCTTATCCCTTATTTTTTTTTTCCCAACATGGGCAAAGAGTATTCAATTTAAATATGTTTTAAAAAGGGGAAACATTTGTATAACATCATAAAGAGTGATGTGTATTTAGTTTTTGACGGAACTGTGCTCTTTGTGGAGGTGCAAAGCCAAAAATCTGTAAATATTTTCTGGCAAAAGCCCTGTTGTGCAAAGTGTAGATTGCCCTACCCTTTCAAAACATATTTAGATGTTTGGAAAAATGGCTAACGGTATATCGCTGTCCCTTAAAATGTTTGTAAATGTTTTGACATTTTACGCAGGTTAACCGCATCCAAAGATTAAAATATTTAAGCATGAAAGCTGGTCATGCAATAGCTGAATAGCTGTATGTATGTGTAGCTGCATGTGTACATGTATGTACACCTTTTCTTCTATTAGGAATTGCTGGAAAGAAGAACAAATTGATAATTGGTGTAGTTTGGCCTAGTGGTTAAGGCAGTGATAGCAAACCTTTTAGAGACTGAGTGCCCAAACTGCAACCCAAAACCCACTTATTTATCGCACGGCAGTTTAACCTGAGTACTGAGGTTTTAGTTTAGAAAAAACAACCCATACATTAACATCTTTTGCCTTAAAAGAAAAACACAATAACCAAGCTTTCAATGATACAAGCAAACTTTTATTGAAAGGTAAAAGTTTGCATTTGGCATGCTTTTGAACATTAATGTGATTTTTGCTGTTGTATGCATGCTAATAATTTGTCCAACCTTGGCTCATACTTTGTAAGTTTGAGAGCAACACATGCGGCACTCAGGTCGTCTGTTAGCCTGTTTCTGGTGTCAGATTTGATATAATTCAAAGCTGAAAACAGCTGCTCACAAGCATAAGATGATCCAAAGAAAATAAGGAAAGCAATCCCAAGTACTTTCATTGATTTAAAATTATCTGGCAGACAATTCCACACTTTTAAGGATTTCATTTTCAGAACTAACTGCGCTGTCCTTTGACATCCTTGTTTTCTCAGGATTGCTCTCAATTTGGCTCCATTTTTGCCAGGAAGGGGCTTGGAAAATGGCCTTTTCCTGGTGAAAACTTAGCCAAAGTGCAAGGCGCACATGCCCACAGAGAGGGCTCTGAGTGCCCCCTCTAGCACGCGTGCCATAGGTTCGCCACCACTGGGTTAAGGCATCAGGCAAGAAAGCTGGAGACTGTTTTAGTCCAGGTTTGGGCATAAAAGCCGACTGGGTGGTTTTTTCAGCCCAGCTAACCTCACCGGGTTGTCGTTCTGGGGAAAAGAGCAGGAGGAAAGTGCGTTAGATATGTTCCCCACCTTGAATTATTTGCAAATAAATAAATAAGTAAAATTGCATCTACATGGAGGGAAGTGTGTAGCGGGGTGCCCCAGGGCTCTGTTCTGGGCCCAGTTCAACATCTTCATCAATGATCTGGACGAGGGGATAGATGGGGAACTCATCAAATTTGCAGACGACACCAAGCTGGCAGGAATAGCCAACCCTCCAGAAGACAGGCTTAGGATACAGGAGGATCTGGACAGACTTGAACACTGGGCACTAATTAACAAAATGAAATTCAATGGTAAAAAAAGCAAGGTTCTACATCTAGGAAAGAAAAACCAAATGCACAGGTATAGTATAGGGGGTACCTGGCTCAATAGTAGTAACTGTGAGAGGGATCTCGGGGTCCTAGTGGACAATCATTTAAATAGGAGCCAGTCATGTGCTGCAGCTGCCAAAAAAGCCAACACAGTGCTGGGCTGCATTAACAGAGGGACAGAATCAAGATCACGTGAAGTCTTAATACCACTTTACAAGGCCTTGGTAAGGCCACACTTGGAATACGGCATCCAGTTTTGGTCACCACGATGTAAAAAAGATGTTGAGACTCTAGAAAGAGTGCAGAGAAGAGCAACAAAGAGGATCAGGGGACTGGAGGCTAAAACATATAAGGAACGGTTGCTGGAATTGGGGATGTCCAGTTTAATGAAGAGAAGGACGAGGGGGGACAGGATAGCCTTCCAGTATCTCAGGGGTTGCCCCAAAGAAGAGGGAGTCAAGCTAGTCTCCAAAGCGCCTGAAGGCAGGACAAGAAGCAACAGATGGAAACTGATCCAGGAGAGAAGCAACCTGGAACTAAGGAGAAACTTCCTGACAGTGGGAACAGTTAACCGGTGGAACTACCTGCCTCTAGAAGCGGTGAATGCTCCAATACTGGAAGTTTTTAAGAAGAGACTGGACAGCCATCTGTCCGAAATGGTGTAGGGTTTCCTGCCTGAGCAGGGGGTTGGACTCGATGACCTCCAAGGTCCCTTCCAACTTTATTGTTGTTGTTTTTATATGGCTGGAACGGATTCATTGGTCATTTGGAAACTTCTGTTCTGAACTTAATACAGATATGGCAATTGGGGCTGTTGAGTGAGTCTCCCCCAATTTTGTGACCCTTTTTTTTGCCCTAGTTGTTAAGTGAGTCACTGCAGTTAAGTGATTCGCACACGGTTGTTAAGCAAATCGGGCTTCCCCCACTGATTTTGCTTCCTGGAAGCCAGCTGATGAAGGCTGCAAAGGCAAAAGTCACAAGGCCAGGATGCTGCATCCGTTGTAAATGCGCGGCCGTTTGCCAAGTGCCCCTATTTTGATCCTATGACGGTGGGGGTGTTGCGATGGTCGTACGTGCGAGGACAGGATGCAAGTGACGTTTCTCCAGGGCCCTTGGAAATTTGAAAGGCCACTAAACGAACGGATGGAAAGTCAGGGACTCAGTGTGGTCAGGCAATTTAAAGCCCTTGGAATCTGGGACAGCCTGTTGTGGGAACTCACCTAAACTCGGGGTGGGAGAGGGGGCTACTCGGCACCAAGGAAGGCAGATGGGAGTTTGTGGAGCCTATTTGGTCTTGCCTGGCACTACGGGATAAAGCAGGTGAGTGTCCTTCGTGCTCCAGCTTGTGGATGCAATGTAGGAATAATAATGCTAGCCTATCATACTATAGAAAAACAATAACAAAAAATATAAATAATAAAATAAGTATACATGTATTATTGATAAATAAAAATAATAGTTAAATTAAAAGGGCGTAGGAAAACTGAAGGAAGTGGTGCAAGATCAGAGCATGTGGAAAAAGCCGGCTCTTAGGATCGCCAAGAGTCAGGCACAACTGAATGGATAACTCTCCTCCTCCTCTTCCTCCTCTTCTCCGTCTTCATCTTCTCCTCCTCCTCCTCCTCCTTCTCTTCTCTTCTTCCTTCTTCTCCTTCTTCATCTCCTTCTCCTCTTCCTCCTTCTCCTCCTCCTTCTCTTCTTTCTCCTCCTCCTCCTTCTCTTCCTCTTTCTCCTCTTCTTCTTCTCCTCGTCCTCCTTCTCCTTCTTCTTCATCTTCTCCTCCTTCTCCTCCTCCTTCTCTTCTTTCTCCTCCTCCTCCTCCTCTTCTCCTTCTCCTTTTTCTCTTTCTCCTCCTCCTTCTCTTCTCCTTCCTCCTTCTTCATCTTCTCCTTCTCCTCTTCCTTCTCTTCCTCCTCCTCCTCCTTCTCTTCTTTCTCCTCCTCTTTCTCTTTCTTCTCCTCCTCTTCTCCTTCTCCTTCATCTTCTCCTCCTACTTCTCCTCCTCCTTCTTCTCTTCTTCCTTCTTGTCCTCCTTCTCGTCTTTCTCCTCCTCCTCCTCCTCGTCCTCCTCCTCCTTCTTTTCCTCCTTCATCATCATCATTGTCATTGTACTATATTGTAAGGAGTCAGTAAGATAATCTAGAACAGGGGTCCCCAATCCCCGGTCCATGGACTGGCCCCAGGCCTCGGCATGCCAGCAACCAGTCCAAACAAACAAGCAAAGCCCCATCTGGGGGATGCAGGTAGCACACAAAACCACGCAACCTCCGGTCTGCGGAAAAACCTCTCTCCACGGAACCGGTCCCTGGTGCCCAAAAGGTTGGGGGCCTCTGATCTAGAACCAAGTGCTACAGAAGGCTTAATCTTAGATTGCTCCCTTGGTAGCTTTCTGACCACTGTCTTTGTTCCGTGTCTTCCTTTCTGAAAGTCTTCTGTAAGTCCAATTGCATGAAACTCTTCTTTGATCGAAATCCATAAGGCTTCCCCATTGTCAGCTTTGTTGGCCTTGCAGCCGTTGACCAAGAGGGCTGAAGCCCACGCAGGAGCTCCTTCTGCCATTACTCCCCTCCAGTGTGCAGTGTACAGTCCTCAGCTTACCACCTTAACCACTGGACCAGGCTCCCTCTTGAACTCATCCCACCCCGTGAAATGGTTACGCAAAATTGCTCGATTTGAATAGTTGATGGGGGAAATCCAGGATTTTGCAATAAATTGCTTTTATTGCAATAAATGTATTTTCTGTGGCAAACACGTTCTATTATTGTTGATATAATGAAAGCATGCAATCTCTTCCTTTGCGTTAAGGACCCGTCTCAATTAATGCAGAACTTCTGAAGAAATTTTTTTTTTGCCGTAAAATGGTGCAGTGGAATAATTAATCCCCGTCCACGTACCGCGGTCTTCATCGCACATTCAAAGCTACATTTCCTTCTGGGATTAATTAATCCAGATTCATCTAGCTTCCTTTCTTTATGCCATTTCACCTAGAATTCCGATTCATTTTATTTTTATAGACGCTATTGTGCTGCCGTAAAGTCTTTTGGGGGGGGGGATAGCTTTCTCAACGTCTTTAGACTTCAGAGTTCAACTGCACACCCAGCCTGTTGATGCAAACCAATCTCCTGTGATACTGTTAATTTAATTAGAAAATACTATGATGGTTTTAAAGAGACACTGCACATTTAATTAAAAACTTCCCCTCAGGATCACGGCCCTTCGTAATTTTCTTTCTGGCCTAGGAGAATTTTCTCTTTAAGTTTGTCTCTGCGCTTGAATTACTGTTTGTCTAACGTTAACTGTCTCCCTTTCCTTTTTAGTAATAGTAGTAAAGTTGGAAGGGACCTTGGAGGTCATCTAGTCCAATCCTGTGCTCAAGCAGGAAACCGTACACCATTTTGGGCAAATGGCTGTCCAGTCTCTTCTTAAAAACTTCCAGTGTTGGAGCATTTACTGCTTCTGGAGGCAGGCTGTTCCACTGATTAATTGTTCTCACTGTCAGGAAGTTTCTCCTTAGTTCTAGGCTGCTTCTCTCCTTGATTAGTTTCCACCCATTGCTTCTTGTCCTGCCTTCAGGTGTGGTAGTTAATTGTGAGGTAGCCGTGGAAAGAACAGGAGTGTAAGGAAGAGGGCAGTTAATGTCCTTTCCCGGCTTGGAAAGGACTGAAGTGATTAATTGGGTTATTCTGCAGCCAGCAAGGCTGAAGCTGTGCTGAGTACAAAGCAGTTAGCAGGAAATGTTAGAAGACGGGTGAAAAAATTAATTGAAACTGCAGGAGAGCCTTGTTGAGTGGGACCTCGTTTTCCTGATAGCGATTGTTTAAAGCAAGGCCATGGAATTTTGTGTGTGTGTGTGTGTGTATAAGAAAGAGATTGAGAGAAGTCTAAATGTTTGTGGAATTCTGTGGGAGAAAACCCCTGTATTATGGAGCGATACTAGTGATTTTTTCTCTACTGAGAACTAGTGATTTTTTTTAAAAGAAAAGTTGTGATTTTCTGGGAAGGTGCCACCTGTCCATCAACTTTGAGGTTAAACACTGGAAGTTTTTAAGAAGAGCCATTTGCCCCTCCCTGAGCAGGGGGTTGGACTAGATGACCTCCAAGCTCCCTTCCAACTTTATTAATAATAATAATAATAATAATGTTCAAACAACCTGTAGAACAAAGCACAATTGTGATGACGGAAAAACACCTGACAGCTTCCTTTTTATTTTTATTTTATTTATTTTATTTTGTTTTGTTTTATTATTCATTTTTTATATTTTATTTGGTGTTTGATTAGATTATTCTTTCATTTTATTATTTTTTTATTTCAATATTATTTCATTTTATTGTTTTTTTATTATCTGTTTTACTTTTTCCTGCCTTTATTATTTTCATAAAGAACACAAGGCAGCGAACATCTCCAATGTACCTTCCTCCTCCTCCTCCTCCTCCTCATCTTTTCTCCACAACAACAACCCTGTGAAGTGGGCTGGGCTGAGAAAGAGCGATTAGCCCAAAGTCACCCACCCAGCTTTAATGCTTAAGGTAGGCAGGACCAGAACTCAGAGTCTCCTGGTGTTTGGCCTAAGGCAGGACTAGAACTCAGAGTCTCCTGGTGATTGGCCTAAGACTAAAACTAGAACTCAGAGTCTCCTGGTGTTTGGCCTAAGGCAGGACTAGAACTCACAGCCTCCTGGTGTTTGGCCTAAGGCAGGGCTAGAACTCAGAGTCTCCTGGTGATTGGCCTAAGACTAGAACTAGAACTCAGAGTCTCCTGGTGTTTGGCCTAAGGCAGGACTAGAACTCAGAGTCTCCTGGTGTTTGGCCTAAGGCAGGACTAGAACTCACAGCCTCCTGGTGATTGACCTAAGGCAGAACCAGAACTCAGAGTCTCCCGCTTTCTAACCCGGGGCCTTAAGCACAAGGCCAAACTGGCTCTCCTTTTCCCCCAGAATGCCCCTTGCTGGATTCATAGCCCGGCCTTCCTTATTCGGGAAGCATTTTGAGAGACTTCATTTGGCAGACAGCAAAAAATGAAGAGACGGGAGGACAAGAAGCCAGTTCCATCTTTCTCCTTTGACCCACAATGAACACAGCCGTGATGGGAGAACATTTTCTCAGCCCTCAGGAAAACCCAGGTTTGTTTCTCCCTGGGCCGCTAAGCTTAGATTAGTCTCGTGGTCTTGAACCTTGGGTGCTTTCTGGGGTCAAAACCCTAAACCAGGGGTCTTCAAACTTGGCCCTTTTATGACTTGTGGACTCCAACTCCCAGAATTCCTCAGCCAGCATGTCTGGCTGAGGAATTCTGGGATTTGAAGTCCACAAGCAGGGGCCTTCAAACATGGCCCTTTTATGACTTGTGGACTCCAATTCCCAGAATTCCTCAGCCAGCCCTCAGGGCTTGCTGAGGAATTCTGGGAGTTGGAGTCCACAAGTCATAAAAGGGCCAAGTTTGAAGACCCTTGCCCTAAACAATTAGAATTCTTAAAAAAACCAAAAAGTCCATGTTGGCAATTCTGGAAACTGAGGCTAGCCAGGTTGACAGAAGTTGCCTTGGTCAGTAAGCCTTGATTGGGTTAATCCGTGGCTTCCGTCCTTGAGCGCAAAGACAGACCCTTGACGTCCGTCCCAGCGGCATATGCAAAATAACTGATGCCCCGTAAATTGTCTCCTCTTCCATTAACACAAGAAGACACAGATGTCTGTGAGGGAGGAAGAAGATGGAGGCCCTGCTGAACTTTGAACTGTCTTTCAGGGGAAGCTTTTGAGACACTGGGAAACTGGGTGCTTCTTTGCAGATCACGCTGGGGAAACTGTCCGGTTTTGCATACGGGTTCATCTTTTAATGTCCACCGCGAAATTTGGCACGATAATAGCACAGGACGCTAAAGCCTTTGTAGGCGGGTCAAGCTGACCTCGGGCTACAGCCCAACCGAACATGTCAAACAGACTGAAGCCATTCATGTGTGGGTCTGTGGGTGTAATTATAGGGGGCAAATGACCCCTCCCAGATTTCAGAGTGGGTGTGGGGTTATAATTAGTTTTCCTATCCCCCCCCCCCGTCCCAATTCTTTTTAGTCCAGGACGCCTGTAATTGCAACTGCTTTAAAATCTAGAAAAGAAATGCATGGGCCAGGAAGCGGAGACAGGCGTATTCACGGTCTTAAAAGGTCGTAAATCCTGGATTGCAAGTTTTGCTAGGCCAATAATTGTCCACGATTATATGCACAGGTACGCTGCCTTGTTTTTTTGTTTTTCTTTTTTTAAAAAAATATTTTATTGTTTTTTTGTTTTGTTTTTTACATATCACCATCAATATTTGGTAAACAGTGTGTTGTCTGGGTTTGTATTTACAAATAATCAGTAACAGTTAGTTTCTATAGTTCCATATTCCACATAATAGCTTTCCTTGATTTTCTCTTCTTTCAATAATATTCTCTTTTATCGACCTTAAATTAGTACGTTCCCCCCCCCATTAATTCGGCTGGAGAATCTGCTTGAGGGGACGAATAGAATAGAATAGAATAGAATAGAATAGAATAGAATAGAATAGAAAAAGGAAGAGAATAGAATAAAGTAGAGTAGAATAGAACAGAACAGAATAGAATAGAATCTGGAAGGGACCTTGGAGGTCTTCTAGTCCAGCCCCCTGCTCAAGCATGAGAATCTATATCATTTCAGACAGGTGACTGTCCAGTCTCTTCTTAAAAACTTCCAGTGATGAAGCGCCCACGATTTCTGGTGGCACGCTGGGTAAGGAATTCTGGGAGTTGAAGTCCACAAGTCATCAAAGGGCCAAGTTTGAAGACCCCTGTCCTACATCATTTCAGACAAATGGCTGTCCAGTCTCTTCTTAAAGACTTCCAGGGTTGGAGCATTTACAGCTTCTGGAGGCAGGTGGTTCCACTGGTTAATTGTTCTCACTGTCAGGAACTTTCTCCTTAGTTCCAGGTTGCTTCTCTCTTTGGAAAGCTTAATACCCATTACTCATTACCTATTTTTGAAAAGACTCCTATGCTTTAAAACTCAGAAGATAATACAATAGGCTGCTGTATGGTCTAGATTTAACAATAAACCTAAAGGCTGAATTAACTTGATATGGTCATTTATAGTTATTATATCAGGGGTCCTCAACCTTGGCAACTTTTAAGACTTGTGGACTTCAACTCAGCTTTGCTGGCTGAGGAATTCTGGGAATTGAAGTCCACCAGTCACCGAAGGGCCAAGTTTGAAGACCCTTGCCCTATACCATTTCAGACAAATGGTTGTCCAGTCTCTTCTTAAAAACTTCCAGTGTTGGAAGACTTAAGACTGATGGTGCATTTCACCTCTCCTTCTGGCTCTGGCTCGGTCATCTCCTGCACCTTCCCACCCTGTGGAGCCCCTGGACCCCACCCTGTGTTTCCCAGGGCACACATACGCAGAAACACGCAAACCCAGATGCAACACTAGGAGACCAGGAAGATAAACAGAAGCAATGCCTTACTCTGTTGCACAGATGAAAACACAGCCAGCTCCTACGATCCTGGTTGGAATGGAAAGAATTCCCTGAGCGGTGCATCCAAACAGGCTTTCCAATCCAACTTCATGTTGGAAAGAAATTACGCAAAGGGCCAGAGACCCTATACCAGGGGTAGGCAACCCTGGCTCTTTTATGACTCATGGACTTCAACTCCCAGAATTCCCGAGCCAGCCATGCTGAGGGGAAAGGGAGAGGTTTCCAAGCTGAGCTGTGCTGGCTCAGAAATTCTGGGAGTTGAAGTCCACGAGTCATGAGGGGGCCATAGTTCCCCCATGCTGGCTCAGGAATTCTGGGAGTTGAAGTCCACCAATCATGAGGGGTCATAGTTCCTCCATGCTGGCTCAGGAATTCTGGGAGTTGAAGTCCACAAGTCTTAAAGCAGCCTAGTCTAAGGGTAGGCAACCTTGGCTCTTTCATGACTGGTGGACTTCAATTCCAGAATTCCTGAGCCAGCCTGGCTCAGCTTGGAAACCTCTCCCTTTCCCCTCAGCATGGCTGGCTCAGGAATTCTGGGAGTTGAAGTCCACCAGTCATAAAAGAGCCAAGGTGGCCTACCTCTGGTCTAGGCCTAGGCTGCTTTATGACTGGTGGACTTCAATTCCCAGAATTCCTCAGCCAGCATGAGGGAAACTATGGCCCCTTTATGACTGCTGGACTTCAAGTCCCAGAATTCCTCAGCCAGCATGAGGGAAACTATGGCCCCTTTATGACTGGTGGACTTCAACTCCCAGAATTCCTGAGCCAGCATGGAGGAATTATGGCCCCCTCATGGCTTGTGGACTTCAACACCCAAAATTCCTCAGCCAGCCTGGCTCAGCTTGGAAACCTCTACCTTTCCCTTCAGCGTGGCTGGCTCAGGAATTCTGGGAGTTGAAGTCCACGAGTCGTAAAAGAGCCAAGGTTGCCTACATCTAGCCTAGGCCTAGGCTGCTTTATGACTCGTGGATTTCAACTCCCAGAATTCTTGAGCCAGCCTGGCTCAGCTTGGAAACTCTCTCTTTCCCCTCAGCATGGCTGGCTCAGGAATTCTGGGAGTTGAACTCCACGAGTCATAAAAGAGCCAAGGTTGCCTACCCCTGCCCTACTTGAACAGATTTCTGCAAACAAGCCAGGAAGGGACCAAACCTGATGCTTGGAAGGAGCTGACAGAAGAAAGACTGAGGTTAAACGGTGGGCTGATTGCAGAGAAGAAAATTCCAGGGAAAAATGCCTCCCCGGTGCTCTCTTATGGGAGAGAGGCAGGTGGGCGGCTGGAATGGGGTTGACTCCGCCATTCTAATCTAGTCCACCGTTCTTCTCGTCTGTTGTTAGGAATTCCAGAAGCCTGGCTTGATATGAGTTTCTTGTTTGTTTGTTTTTGTTTAAATGCATATCTTAAAAATTGTGGGTGTGGTGTTCAGGTTGTTTGCCTCCAAAAAAAGAATGGGGAAATTCAATGGCAATATTTCAGGACGTAGGACAGGAGAGGAGAAAACATGTTTAGATCTATCTATCTATCTATTCCATTCTCTCTTCTTATCTATCTATCTATCTATCTATCTATCTATCTATCTATCTATCTATCTATCTACCTCTATTTATCTATCCATCCATCCATTCCTATCTATGTGTATCTATATCTGTCTATCTGTCTACTCTATCTATCTATCTATCCATCCATTCCTATCTATGTGTATCTATATCTGTCTGTCTGTCTACTCTATCTATCTATCTATCTATCTATCTATCTATCTATCTATCTATCTATCTATCTATCTATCTATCTATCTATCTATCTATCTCCAGTGATGGGATTCAAATAGGTGAACAACTAGTTCTCTGCCTGGATGCTGCTTCCGGAAGTCCATTCTGGGCCTGAGCAACAAAAAATTAGCTCCCGGTTCTGCCAAAGTGGTGCGAACCGGCTGAATCCCACCACTGCTGACTAGCCTTATTGCTCCCCATTTGCAGTGATACTACATGACATTGGGGTGCTAGTGTCTTCATGATAGGTAGTCCTCAATTTGCAACACATTTAGTGACTGTTCCAAGTTGCAACAGCACTGGAAAAAGTGACTTACGACACAACCAACGTCCCCTTGGTCACACAATCAAAATTCAAACGCTTGACAACTGACTCATACTTATGACGGCTTCAGGGTCCCTGGGTTGTGTGATCCTGTTTTGTGACCTTCTGGCAAGCAAAATCAGTGGGGGAAGCCGGATTCACTTAACAACTGTGTAACTAATTCAACCCCTGCAGTGATTTACCTAACAACTGTGGTGAGAAAAGTTGTAAAGTGGGGCAAAACTCATTTACCTAATGTCTCACTTAACAACAAAAATTTGGGGTTGAATTGTGAGAGGCTGCCACAAAGAAGAGGAGAGGGTCACGTTATTCTCCAAAGCACCAGAGGACAGGATGAGAAACAATGGTTGGAAACTGATCAAGGAGAGGAGCAACCTGGATTTAAGGAGAAACTTCCGGACAGTGAGGACAATTAACCAGTGGAACAGCTTGCCACCAGAAATCATGGATGCTCCATCACTGGAGATTTTTAAGAAGAGACTGGACAGTCACTTGTCTGAGATGGTATAGGTTCTCCTGCTTGAGCAGAGGGCTGGACTAGAAGACCTCCAAGGTCCCTTCCAGCTTCTATTCTATTCTATTCCATTCCATTCCATTCCATTCCATATATTCTATTCCATTCTATATATTTCTATTCTATTCTCCAATATTTATTCTATTCCATTCTATATATTTCTATTCTATTCTCCAATATTTATTCTATTCTATTCCATTCCATTCCATATTTTCTATTTTGTTCTACTTTACTCTACTCTACTCTACTCTACTCTACTCCTGGAATTAAGGATAAACTTCCTAACAGTCAGGAAAATCAACCAGTGGAACATCTTGCCACCAGAAATCGTGGGTGCTCCATCACTGGAGATTTTTAAGAAGAGAGTGCACAGTCACTTGTCTGAGATGGCATAGGTTCTCCAGCTCAAGCAGGGGGCTGGACTAGAAGACCTCCAAGGTCCCTTCCAGCTCTATTCTAGTCTATTCTGCCGGCCCACAACCACATTGGTACAGGCTGATTTAGCAACAAAACAAGGTCCCAGACTCCTTTGCTAGAGATGCTGAGTCCTTTATAGAGACTTCCAAACTCATCCAGGTCAGTGAAAGGTCCAGCAAAGGCATCATGTTTGTTTTAAGCTCAAGATGTTTGCGTGTTTGTGTCACAATGTGTTGCCAACCAATCCATTTGGTTAATTGATGAACCAGCGCATTGTGTGAACCCAGAAACAATTGACCTAAATATAAAGAGGTCTCCTAACCTCTGTTGTGAGATTATTTTGGGTAACAGGCTTTTACTGAAAATTATACGTAGGGAAAGTCCTGCAGTGTGGCCCGTTCTTTGCCACACAAATACGTGTTTCTGATCCTGCCAAAACACCCACCCAGCAAAACAGAGCATCCAAAAGAGTTTTTTTTTTTTTTTTTAAAAAAAAAAGAAGGGTCTGTTTTAGCAAAGTCTTGGAGAATTGTCTGCTTCCAGAACCAGATTCCGTTTCCTTTCCACTAATTCCTACTCTTTAGGAGAACTAAAGTCTTAAAAATATAATCTTCTAGTTCAAGGTTTGTATAATGGTTGAAACAGATGAGAATTAAATAAAGGGTTGAAGGGATTCCTGGAAGCGTTAAGAAGGAGAGGAGATACTTGTTAATGGTTGGAAGTGATTGTATTTCATAATTTTAGCCCTTCCTTCCTTCCTTCCTTCCCTCCCTCCCTCCCTCCTTCCCTCCCACCTTCCCTACTTCCCTCCCTACTTCCCTCCCACCTTCCTTCCTTCTCTCCCTCCCACCTTCCCTCCCTCCTTCCCTCCCTCCTTCCCTCCCTCCCACCTTCCTTCCTTCCCACCTTCCTTCCTTCCTTCCCTTCTTCCCTCCTTCCCTCCCACCTTCCTTCCCTCCTTCCCTCCCTCCCACCTTCCTTCCTTCCTTTCTTTCTTCCTTCCCTTCTTCCCTCCTTCCCTCCCACCTTCCTTCCTTCCCACCTTCCTTCCCACCTTCCTTCCTTCCCTCCTTCCCTCCCACCTTCCTTCCTTCCTTCCCTTCTTCCCTCCTTCCCTCCCACCTTCCTTCCTTCCCACCTTCCTTCCTTCCCTTCTTCCCTCCTTCCCTCCCACCTTCCTTCCCTCCTTCCCTCCCACCTTCCTTCCTTCCATTCTTTCTTCCTTCCATTCTTCCCTCCTACCTTCCTTCCTTCCCACCTTCCTTCCTTCCTTCCCTTCTTCCCTCCTTCCCTCCCACCTTCCTTCCCTCCCACCTTCCTTCCCTTCTTCCCTCCTTCCCTCCCACCTTCCTTCCCTCCTTCCCTCCCTCTCACCTTCCTTCCTTCCTTTCTTTCTTCCTTCCATTCTTCCCTCCTTCCCTCCCACCTTCCTTCCTTCCCACCTTCCTTCCTTCCCTCCCTCCTTCCCTCCCACCTTCCTTCCTACCCTCCCTCCCTCCCTCCCTCCCTCCTTCCTTCCTTCCTTCCTTCCTTCCTTCCTTCCTTCCTTCCTTCCTTCCTTCCTTCCCTTTATATTTGCTTTTTTTACTTTCTGGGAAATAAATAAATCGGAAGCCTTGGATTCTTCCTTCCTTTGAACAAATGCTTCCAGCGCAATAAATATGAGCTGCTGCTATGTTCTTTAAAAAAAAAAAAAAACATCGCTGCTTATTGATTCTATATTGAGTGATCATTCAGTTACGTTGATAGGAGGGAAGCGGTTGCCACATTCTTGATAGGTCAGGGGTGGCGAACCCATGGCACGGGTGCCAGAGGCGGCACTCAGAGCCCTCTCTGTGGACACACGTGCTGTCGCCCCAGTCCTAGGCCTTCAGCTGGGTTTTATGAAACCTTTTCGCTTTAGGCCTCTGCCGTAGTGTGAAAAAAAAAAAAAGCTTCAATCAGTCAATTTCAACTTTTTGCGGGGAAAAAAAAATCTTGCAAAGTTGGATTGATTGAATTTTTTAGTCCCACCCAATGGGCCCCACCCACCCAATTTGGCCACACCCAGCCAATGGGCCACACCCACCCGGCACCCAACGATGCGTACATGGGTTTTGGGTTGCAGTTTGGGCACTTGGTCTCTAAAAGATTTGCCATCATTGTGATAGATCCTTGATTGGCTTGAGATATTGAAGGTTCACAGGTACTGTAGGTCCCACTGTTGGAATTCTTGTGCTGGAAGTCCCTTGTCTGTCAAGCTCTAGCATCATGCCAGATCTCATCAAGGTGGTTTCCAGAATCTTTGTCTCAGCAGCTGCTGTTTGATGGATTTGGCTGAACCTGATTCCGTTGAATCTTGGGATGGGCATTCTTCAACGTATCCATTAGTGACTTGGATGAAATGATGGAACAAGTGTGTATCCCATTTGCAGATAACGGAAAACTAGGTGGAATGCGTTAGCAGGTAGAAAACAAATTCAAAATTATGTGTATAGGACGGAGAAATGGACTGAAAATAAGAGGATTTAATGAAAAGGAACTAATGCAAAGTTCTTTATTTAAGGGGGGGGGAAATTAAGATGTTCGTGTACAGAACAGCGGATACTAAATTGTAGTTGAAGTAAAGCAGGGATAGGTGTGGTCAGCATTTGGATGAGAGACCTCCAGAGACAATCCAGATCTGTAGAGAAGAAGGTGGCAGTGTTAAGCAGTCAACTCGCTTTTTAGAATAGAATAGAGTGGTGTGGAGTGGAATGGAATGGAATGAAGAATAGAAAATATGGAATAGAATAGAATGGAATAGAATGGAATGGAGAATAGAAAATATGGAATAGAATAGAATGGAATAGAATGGAATGGAAAATATGGAATAGAATTGAATAGAATAGAATTACAGTATAGAATAGAATATAGATTGGATAGAATAGAATAGAATAGAATAGAAAGTAGAAAGTAGAATGTAGAATAGAGTAGAATAGAATAGAATAGAATAGAATAGAATAGAATAGAATAGAATAGAATAGAAGGTGGAAGGGACCTTGAAGGTCTTATAGTCCAGCCCCCTGCTCAAGCATGAGAATCTGTACTATTTCAGACAACTGACTGTCTAGTCGCTTCTTAAAAATCTCCAGTGATGGACAACCCATGATTCCTGGTGGCAACCTGTTCCACTGGTTAATTGTCCCCACTCTTAGGAAATTTCTCCTAAATTCAAGATTTCTTCTCTCTTTGATCAGTTTCTAACCATCGTTCCTCATCCTTCCCTCTGGTGCTTTGGAGGATAGTTTGACCCCCTCTTCTTCTTTGGGGCAGCCCCTCAGATACTGGAACTCTGCTATCCTGTCTCCCCTATTTCTTCATTTCTTTAGACTGTATTGTTTCCAAGGAAATTGCATGGCGCATCATGGGGTAGTCGGAGTGAAGCTTGATTCAAAGATACCTTTATCCTGACTTTATTCGGTGTATAACATTCATATTTCCTTAATGGCGCATAGGAGAATGTTCTTTGGTGTCCTCTCTCTTATGGTGAAGACTTTCCTGGGTCTGAGCTGCTTGTGACCCTCAAAGGCAACTAAGAAATGCCCATTTTAGCTTCTCAGACAGCCGAGAAGCATCCATCATAATGATCTTCAAGGTCACCGATACAGGTTAAAATGGAGATTTCGTATTTGCTGGGCTGCGTCATGCTGGAAAAATAAGGTTTCTAGTAGATACGTTGATAGCACTTGTGCAGTACAACTGTTTTCCCCCCCCCCATTAAAATGGGTTATTTTCTTGTTTAAAAAAAATATGTTTTATTATTTTTTGACATAATATTTGGTAAACATCACGTCTGGGTTTATATTTAAAAAAACAATAACAATTAGTTTCTATAATTCTATAGACCACATAATAGCTTCGCTTGTGTGGTACAACTTGGATTGACTACAGCAGTGTTTCCCAAACTTGACCATTTTAAGGCATGTGGACTTCAACTCCCAGAATTCCACAGCCAGCAATGCTGGCTGTGGAATTCTGGGAGTTGAAGTCCACATGCCTTAAAATGGTCAAGTTTGGGAAACACTTGGACTACAGGAAAGGATGATTTTCCAGCCATCCGCTTCCTCATTTTACCGACCGCGGAAGGGCGAGTCGACCGTGAGCCGGTGAGAACCGAACTGCCGAATTCTTGAGAGACGTTAAGTGAAACACACCCCCAGTTTTGCAAACCTTTTTTGCGGTGGCTGCTGATCGAACTGCGGGATCCCTGGGATCTTACGATCCCAGCCATCTTCGACTGGAATGAATGTGGACAATGACATAAACCACACCCACAGTTTGTTCAGTCTTGTGCTGAATATACCTGTAGACAATCATCAGCTTCTGTTGCCAGATCTTTTCCAAGTCGGGCTCATCTGTGGCCAGCCGATCAGATTTTTAAGTTTTTAAGAAGAGACTGGACAGCCGTTTGTCTGAAATGGTCTAGGGTTTCCTGCCCAAGCAGGGGGTCAGGCTAGATGACCTCCAAGGTCCCTTCCAACATTATTATTATTATTATTAACAACCTGCCTCCAGAAGTGGTGAATGTTCCAACACTGGAAGTCTTTAAGAAGAGACTGGACAGCCATTTGTCTGAAATGGTATAGGGTTTCCTGCCTGAGCAGGGGGTTGGACTAGATGACCTCCAAGGTCCCTTCCAACTCTATTATTATTATTATTAACAACCTGCCTCCAGAAGCAGTGAATGCTGCAACACTGGAAGTCTTTAAGAAGAGACTGGACAGCCGTTTGTCTGCAATAGTATAGGGTTTCCTGCCTGAGCAGGGGGTTGGACTAGATGACCTCCAAGGTACCTTCCAACATTATTATTATTATTATTATTATTACTATTACTATTATTATTATTAACAACCTGCCTCCAGAAGCAGTGAATGCTCCAACACTGGAAGTCTTTAAGAAGAGATTGGACAGCCGTTTGTCTGAAATGGTATAGGGTTTCCTGCCTGAGCAGGGGGTTGGACTAGATGACCTCCAAGGTCCCTTCCAACTTTATTATTATTATTAGTTGAAGATTGCATGGTTTTTCCATCCAGGAGTACCGGCAAGGAGCTTTGCACCCCTCTTTCTAAATATAAAGATTAGCAGCCCCGTGTGGTGGGCCTATTCTGTGTTTATGGTAATTACACCAGTTATAATTGTCTAGAAGTGTTTTGTTTGCCATGTTCCTATTCAGCTACACGACCCTACAGGTTTGGTCAGTCTGATAGCTGCACAGTTTTATTTTCCTTTGGCTGAGAGCCCTGAAAGATGAATAGAGGGAGGTGATCAGAGACGAGAGTTGAATTTTTATATTTTATTTTTTACTCCCTTTTCTTTTTTTGCCAAATGGCATCGGAGAAACTCTTGGCATATTATTCAGGTTTTTTTTTGCCTGCATTCTTCTTTCTTCTTGATTGCTGGCTTTCTTGAACAGTGTGCCAAAGCTGCCTACGCAGAGGATCTAAAATCCTAAACAAAAAGAGCTGCTATACAAACCTGGCTTTTATTTTTTTTTAAACCGGGAGAAAATGGAAATTATTTATTTGAATGAGTGCTCCAGTTTTGGCCGACGTCTAGCAAACATTTGACATTTGTTGCAATGAACTTTCCCCCCCCCCCCGGCAGAATCTCTTTGATGAGGTTGCATAAATAGAAAAATAAACCCTCTGTCTCCAATAGACACACACAAACAAACACACACGTACGCCCCAGCACATGGATGGGTGGGCATATTTTGCTAGGTATATTTGGGATGTACAAATATATTCTAAAAGCAGAGATACTACATATAAACTTAATTCTTAAAAAAACATTAAAATGAGCACTTTATTAGTAAAGGGTATTAATTGGGCATAGTGGTCTGATGGACGGCGCTGATGGTAAACAAAATCATAGACTAAAAAGAAAGCAAATTAGGGAACATCTTTATCAATACTTTTGCAATCTTAAGGAGAGATGCAAAGTGTCCTTCAATATTTTTCTCAGGAAGACATTCGTATAAATCACCCAGCTGAAAGTCATGAACTTCATTCATAAGAGGCCGACATATCTATAGCAGGTGCTTTGTTTTTTTAAATACTACTTGCGATTTTTTTTCCTGGTGACTTCACCATGGTGTCATTCCTAAAAATTGGCAGGTTAGTCCTGTTCAGCTAGCTCTCACTACGATACCTGCTCGGGCTTTCTATTTGTAACCAGAAATTTTACAAGGCCTTGGTAAGGCCACCCTTGGAATCCGGCATCCAGTTTTGGTCACCACGATGTAAAAAAGATGTTGAGACTCTAGAAAGAGTACAGAGAAGAGCAACAAAGATGATTAGGGGACTGGAGGCTAAAACATATAAGGAACGGTTGCTGGAATTGGGGATGTCTAGTTTAATGAAGAGAAGGACGAGGGGGGACAGGATAGCAGTCTGTCCTATCCTATCCCATCCTATCCTATTCCATTCCATTCCATTCTATATTTTCTCCATTCTATTCTATTCTATTCTATTCTATTCTATTCTATTCTATTCTATTCTATTCTATTCTATTCTATTCTATTCTATTCCATATTTTCTCTATTCTGTTCTGTTCTATTCTATATTCTATTCTATTATATATCCTATCCTATCAATTTCATTCCATATTCTATTCTATTCTATTCTATTCTATTCTATTCTATTCTATTCTATTCTATTCTATTCTATGCTATTCTATTCTATTCCATTCCATTCCTTTCCATTCCATTCCATTCCATTCCCATTCCTTCTCTATTCTATTCTATTCTATTCCAATTCCATCTATTCTATTCCATATTTTCTCTGTTCTATTCTATTCTATTCTATTCTATTCTCTATTCTCTATTCTCTATTCTATTCTATATTATCCTATCCTATCCCATTCCATTCTATATTTTCTCTGTTCTATTCTGTTCTGTTCTATTCTATTCCATTCCATTCCATTACATTACATTCTCTTTTAGAATTCCCCAGGGGGCATGTTAAAGTTGCCAAGATTTGAGTGCCCTGGTTTACCTGTAACGAATGTGAAGCAATCTCGGTTTGAGTTGTTTTGAACGCCTGCAGCTTTCCTTGCGAATGAAACGAGATTGGATCCAATAATTTTGGGGGGAAGCCCTACCGCAGTTGCAAAGGGAGCCCTCTGAAATTTCCCAAGTTTCTGCCCGAATCTCTCTCTCTCTCTCCCCTCTGGAGTAATTGCGCCACGATTAATTACAGCCAAACTGTTACCAAGTTTGTGCACAACTCAGGACCTGCAGACTTTGCAAGATTCGTTGCCTCTGGCAAAAATCAATAGGCATTTAGCGGTGTTTATTTGCCCTAGTTTATTTCGGCTTTTCTGAAAGGCACGTGGACGGGAGCGCCTCTCCAATCTTCCCTGCGCCTTCTCCTTATGGGGGAGAGGATTTATTGGAGCCAGCAATATATTATTATTGTGGCTGGTCGCACAAAGTCTGGGATGTTACGTGGCAGAGGCTTGTCTGTTTGAATTCCAAAGTCATTTCATTTTTTTCTATTACTTGGTCCATTTCCTGGTCCCCCCCCCCGGTTCAGGCTTGCAAGCAAATGATATTTCTTCAAGATACTCCAATGCTCCCTCGTTGCTACGTCATGGTATTGTTGAGGTCAGTTTGTGCCTTTTTTTTTTTTTTTTTTTGCAGTAGCTAACCAGGTAGCCCACTGTTGCTTCAGCTTCTTCGCTTGGGGGGGGAGGTGTTATTTGCTGTCTCTTACTGTCTTCTCAGTTCTAGCTTCTCAATTCTAGCTTGAGGTACAGAATAACAGTGTTGGAAGAGACCTTGGAGGTCATCTAGCCCAACCCCCTGCTCAGGCAGGAAACCCTATACCGGGGTAGGCAACCTTGGCTCTTTTATGATTCGTGGACTTCAACTCCCAGAATTCCTGAGCCAGCATGGAGGAACTATGGCCCCCTCATGACTTGTGGACTTCAACTCCCAGAATTCCTCAGCCAGCAATGGCTCAGCTTGGAAACCTCTCCCTTTCCCCTCAGCATGGCTGCCTCAGGAATTCTGGGAGTTGAAGTCCACCAGTCTTAAAAGAGCCAAGGTTGCCTATCCCTGCCCAAATGCCTGAATTTTGATCATGTGACCGTGAAGAAAAATATTTAAATATTTAAACTAGGGGTCTTCAAACTTGGCCCTTTTATGACTGGTGGACTTCAACTCCCAGAATTCCTGAGCCAGCCTGGCTCTGCTTGGAAACCTCTCCCTTTCCCCTCAGCACGGCTGGCTCAGGAATTCTGGGAGTTGAAGTCCACCAGTCATAAAAGAGCCAAGGTTGCCTACCTCTGGCCTAGACCATTTCTGACAAGTGGCTGATCAGTCTCTTCTTGAAAGCCTCCAATGATGGAGCTTCCACAACTTCTGGAGGCAACTTCTGTTCCACCGGTTGATTGTACTCACTGTCAGAAAATTTCTCCTTATTTCTAGGTTGAATCTCTCTCCTTGATCAGCTTCCATCCATTATTCCTTGTCTGGCCTTCGGGTGCTTTCAAGAATAGAATTAGAATAACAGAGTTGGAAGGGACTTTGTAGGTCATCTAGTCCAACCCCCTGCTCAAGCAGGAGACCCTATACCATTTCAGACAAACGGCTGTCCAGTCTCTTCTTAAAAACTTCCAGTGTTGGAGCATCCACCGCTTCTGGAGGCAGGTTGTTCCACTGGTTAATTGTTCTCACTGTCAGGAAATTTCTCCTTAGTTCTAGATTGTTTCTCTCCTTGATGATTGTCCCAACATTGCTTCTTGTCCTGCCTTCAGGGGCTTTGGAGAATAGCTTGACTCCCTCTTCTTTGGGGCAGCCCCTAAGATACTGGAAGACTGCTCTCCTGTCACCCCTCGTCCTTCTCTTCATTAAATTAGACATAGCCAATTCCAGCAACTGTTCCTGATATGCTTTAGCCTCCAGTCCCCTAATCATATTTTCTCTGTACTCTTTTTAGAGTCTCAACGTCTTTTTTATAATGTGAGGACCACACTTGGATACAGTATTCTAGGTGAGGCCTTACTTTATAGAGCGCTATTAGTACCTCATGTGATGCTGATTCAATCCCTCTGTTAATGCAGCTCTGGATTGCATTGGCTTTTTCGGCTGCCGCCGCACACACCTGGCTCATGTTCTAGCTTCATATACTATCTTCTCAATTCTAGCTTCCACCCCCATCTCTGCTCCTTGGTATCCCTCTTGATATTGTATTACAGTTGAATTTAGGTGGATGTTTTTAAAGCACATCCTGTATCGTAGTATAAAAAGAAATGCTTCCCCTTGACGCAAAGGCTATATACATTCATCCAACTGTAGCAAAGGTTTTTAATATTTTATTTAAAAAGAGCCCAAGTTGAATCAACAGGTACACAAGTCTGGTTTTTGTTTTTTGTTTTTTTGTCTGATGTTATTCTGTTTCTGCGGAAAAGCACCTTGAACAAATAGCTTCTGCCACCGTTGAAATTCACACAAAACCCCCTCAATGTGCTTTGAAGGTATAAGGGAGAAAGAAAGAGAAAGAAAGAGAGAATGATATAGAAGTATACATATAGATTCACATTGACATGTTTCCTTCTGATTTGCTGGAAAAGTGACACCCCAGCCTTCACAAAGGTTGATGGAATTGGGCATGTCTAGTTTAATAAAGAGAAGGACGAGGGGGGACAGGATAGCAGAGTTCCAGAATCTCAGGGGCTGCCCCAAAGAAGAGGGAGTCAAGCCGTTCTCCAAAGCCCCTGAAGGCAGGACAAGAAGCAATAGATGGAAACAAATCAAGGAGAGAAGCAACCTGGAACTAAGGAGGAATTTCCTGACAGTCAGAACAATTAGTCAGTGGAACAACCTGCCTCCAGAAGCTGTGGAGACTGGACAGCCATTTGTCTGAAATGGTATAGGGTTTCCTACCTGAGCAGAGGGTTGGACTAGATGACCTCCAAGGTCCCTTCCAACTTTATTATTATTATTATTATTATTATTATTATTATTATTATTAATCGCACAGTCAGCCAGATGTTCAGACTGGATTTGGCATTTTGTCTACCTATCAAGACCTTATCAAGGACCTGGGATAGGCAGATGTGGATGTTTTATGGTATTACAGGTATCGTCACAGGATGGAAGCAGTTCCTAGTAAGGCCGCCTTTTGCAATTGACTAATAGTGAATTTGTCAATGCCAATTTTGTTCAAGTGGTGCTCCAGTTGTTTTGGGACTGCACCCAAGGCGCCTATGACTATTGGTACCACCCTTGCTTGCCTTTGCCACAGTCTTTCTATTTCTATTTGTAGGTCTTTGTATTTTGTTATCTTCTCCAGTTCTTTCTCGTCTATTCTGCTGTCTCCAGGCACTGCCACGTCCACTATGCAGACTTTTTTGTCTTTCTTATCGACAATTGTTAAGTCCGGGGTGTTACGTTGCAGGTGCTTGTCTGTTTGAATTCTGAAGTCCCAGAGCAGTTTAACTTTATCGTTTTCTATGACTTTCTCTATTTTATGATCCCACCAGTTTTTGCTTACAGGCAAATGATATTTCTTGCAGATCTTCCAGTGCACCATTGTTGCTACTTTGTCATGCCGTTGCTTGTAGTCAGTCTGTGCGATCTTCTTGCAGCAGCTTACCAAGTGGTCCACTGTTTCTTCAGCTTCTTTGCATAGGCGGCACTTACTGTCTTTTGCTGTCTTCTCAATTTTGACTTTGTATGCATTTGTCCTTAAGGCTTGGTCTTGTGCAGCCAGAATTAGTCCCTCGGTCTCTTTCTTCAATTTTCCTGCTCTTAGCCATTGCCAGGTTTTATTATATTTTATTATCCAAGGTCCCTTCCAACTTTATTATTATTATTATTATTATTATTAATCGCACAGTCAGCCAGATGTTCAGACTGGATTTGGCATTTTGTCTACCTATCGAGACCTTATCAAGGTTCTGGGATAGGCAGATGTGGATGTTTTATGGTATTACAGGTATCGTCGCAGGATGGAAGCAGTTCCTAGTAAGGCCGCCTTTTGCAATTGACTAATGGCGAATTTGCAAGTCACGGACTACCAGTGCATAAAATATATACTTCCTAACAGGTATTTCCTAGCTGGGGAGCGATAGGATAGCTTATCTGAGGACTCTCTATAATAAAGTTTCATTTTTAAGAGTCTCTCCTCTTGATGGAACAGATCAAGTTGTTGATCCTCAAGCAATTGCCCTGGACTGAGCTAGTCTGCCTTTGCCAAGCTTCCTTGGCAGTTGTTGATGAGGGGCTTTGTCAAAATAACCTGCATCTTCAGAACTCAGCAGGGAAAAGCCGAAAACAAACCCACACGTAATCAGAATATGAATTCAGTGGCAGCTGTCCTGAGCAAACGTTAGAAAGGGGAAGTGGCCTAGATTGGCTGTGTGTCTGTAATTCTGTTTTCTGAACCTGGACTCAAGGTAATGAGTCCTGATGTGGGAGCCTAATTGCTGAGCTGTGAGTTTGTAGGGGAGCCTTGATTAACATATTGCAATGTATCAGTAGCACTATTTGCAGCTCAGGATTGAATCCTTGGTGCACTGAAGATGTTACCTAGTTGGGTCATGAAACGTCTGCAAGAAAACAAACAAGTTCAGAGAGCACTAAGGATCTCTCAGACCTCTTCCTCCTCCTCCTCCTCCTCCTCCTCCTCCTCCTCCTCCTCCCTACAAACCTCATTCCCTGCTAGAACTGACGATGTTACCTAGTTGGGTAATGAAACGTCTGCAAGGAAACCAACCAGCTCAGAGAGCACCAAGGACCCCACTTGGACCATGCCTAAGAAGACTCAAGGATCTGGTGAACTTGAGTAACTCGGTCAGCAAAGATCCCAGTATCTAACCCTCTATTTCTGTCTTGTGGTCTGTGTGTGTGTGTAGGGGGGGGGGTGTTTTTATTTTGGCAACTCAGATCTGGTAGTCCTAGTTTAGCCAGCTGGATGAACCCAGCCGGCTAAACTTGTTCAGTGAATTGCAATTCAGCAAATGTTGTGCACTAAGCTGAACCCAAACAAAGACAATGTCAGAACTTGCACAGTCTTATTGCGCTGAGATACCCCAGGAGTAAACACAGTAAACAGTGGTTTGTACCAAATGGTAGTTTAACTTACACTATCTACAATATCATACACCAGGAACAATATACACACATGTGATAATACAACCAGGATCCAACACACAGCAGTTACAGCAGGAAACAGACGAGAGAGAGAGACACTCCAGCAAAAGTGTCTTCCCTTTTATACTCAGGCTCTTAAAGGGATACAGACCCTGCTTGCTCCTAAAGAGATACAGACCCTGCTGAGTCATTCCTATCATTGCATCATCCACCTTACATTAAATTGCATCATTACATCTTCTTATATCATCACCTGTGGTACTGAGGGCAGATACAATCTGTCCCCTACCTGGACAGAGGGTAGATTGTATCTGCCCTCAGTGGAGAAGGGACTGCCATTCTCCTATTGGCCTTTTTAGCCACACCAGATGCTGCCTTAGGACCTCTTTCCAGAGCACGATACCATAGTCCAGTGATGGCGAACCTTTTAGAGACCGAGTGTCCAAACTGCAACCCAAAACCCACTTATGCATCGTCAGGTGCCGGGTAGGTGTGGCCCATTGGGTGGGCGTGGCCCATTAGGTGGGCATGGCCCATTGGGTGGGCGTGGCTGCGATGGTAACGTCAGACTGGGTGGGACTAAAAAGTTCAATCAATCAATTCCAACTTTGCGAGATCTTTTTTTTTCCCGCGAGAAGTTGAAATTGACTGATTGATTGAACCTTTTTTTTTTTGCACACGGCGGTGGAGGCCTAAAGCGAAAAGGTTTTATAAAACCCAGCTGAAGGCCTAGGACTGGGGTGACGGCGCGCGTGCCCACAGAGAGGGCTCTGAATGCCGCCTCTGGCACCCGTGCCATAGGTTCGCCACCATTGCCATGGTCTCTCGAGACAGAAGGATGCCAATGATCATTACCTAAGCTAGTGATGGCGAACTTTTTAGACACCACGTGCCCCAAAACCGCCCCACCCCGTCCCCCTCTGCCCCCACTCCGCCTCCCCATCCCCCACCCCACTCGCCCGCAGGGCCACCCACCCACTGCCTCCATGGCCCACCGCACCAGATCGCCCAGGTGGCCCTGCAGTGCCATGGCGGCCACGCCTTCCACGTGCCCCGCAGCATCTGCGCATGACGGGGCGCGAGGGTGGAGTCTTGTCCCCACTGCCCGGCTGCCATATTCTTGGCTGCACTGCTGCATGCGGGCCGTGCCCGGGGGCGACTCTCCTCTGGGCGGGGCTGCTGGTAAGGAGGTGGTCACAGTGGAGGCGGGGCAGCGACAACGACGCATGTGCCCACAAAGAGGGGTCTTTTAAAGCCCATCCTGTATCGTAGTATAAAAACAAATGGGGGCTGCCCCAGTTTTGTCTGCTTTGGGTCAGATTTGCCTTCCTGCCCTTAACCTCCGTAGCTGCCCGGCGTTGCACCTGGAACATATTCTCCGTCTA
This sequence comes from Crotalus tigris, assembly GCF_016545835.1. Classification (NCBI taxonomy): domain Eukaryota; kingdom Metazoa; phylum Chordata; class Lepidosauria; order Squamata; family Viperidae; genus Crotalus; species Crotalus tigris. Next base: position 32,818 of record NW_024098539.1, on the reverse strand, counting down.
CGTGTGCCGTAGAAAAACTCTGATTAATTTGTGTCGGAGGACGGCTCTTACCCCGGTTTCAGAGTAATTGTTTTCTGCCTCCTCTCCGCTCCTTACATTTCGCTGCATATTTATTAGGCCTTCTACCGAGGCCATCTCCGGCTGCGTTAAAGCCATTTAGCTTTGAAACGCCTGACCTTCGCTCTGCCAGCGGCCCCTTGCTCTTCTTCGGCTGGATCCTGCTCGGGCTGGCAAAGAAATCAAATTATTTCTCCTTAATCACTGGAGGTCGTTTCTGTGCCAATGGACTGGGCTATGGCAACTCGCCAATCTAAAAAAACCCGAACAAACTAACATTTAATGCAGAGAGTTGTTCAGTTGGACACGCCTGCTCTAAAAGCCGCTGGGCCAACGGGAGGGTCTTGGTTAAAGTGAGGACGGGGATTTGTGACCTCTGAACTGGCCAGCCACCGTCAAGGAGACTGGATCGGGTTAAGCAGGGGTGGGGAAGGGGCCAGGTAGCCCCAACCCGTGTTTCTGCCTTGAGGGGGAGTGGGATCAAGTCAAGTTGCAACTTGAGTTACGGAGGTTTTCTTTGTCTCTTCCGTGAATAAATCTGTGGTTCCCTCTGTCTCGGGGTGGGCGTATAATAATAATAATAATAATAATAATAATAATAATAATAATAAAAGAAGTGGATGCAAATAAAACAGAAGTTGAAATGAAAGAACTAGTAATAACAACAAAAATGGTAGAAAAAAGAGCAAAGAAAATCAAAAATTGGTCAGCACCAGGTGAAGATGAACTGCATGGGTTTTGGTTGAAACATCTAACTGTTATACACCCACGCATTGCCAAGCAATTCAACAATATACTACAAGGAGGAGAAATTGAAAAGTGGCTAACAACTGGGAAAACCTACCTAATAATGAAAAATCCAACAAGAGGGGCAACACCAGGTAACTACAGGCCAATTACCTGCTTACCAACAACTTTCAAATTACTAACTGGTGTGGTAGCTGATGCAGTACAACAGCATCTAGTTGAAAACAATCTCTTTCCACCTGAGCAGAAAGGAAACCGCCCCAATAGCAGAGGAACAAAAGATCAACTCTTAATAGACAAAATGATCTTGGAAAACTGCAAGAGAAGGAAGACCAACCTGAATGTGGCATGGATTGACTACAAAAAGGCATTTGACTCTCTGCCACATGATTGGATAATAAAGTGCCTAGAAATAACAGGAGTAAGTAGAAACATCAGAAAATTTGTGCAAAGATCGATGGCACAATGGAAGACACAGTTGCAGATCAATGGTGAAAAGCTGGGAGAGGTTAATATCAAGAGAGGAATATTTCAAGGAGATTCATTATCACCATTACTATTTGTTATTGCACTGTTTCCTCTGTCAACAATACTGAATAACTCAGGACATGGTTATCAAACATCAAAAACATCTGCTAGACTATCCCACCTCCTTTATATGGATGATCTGAAGCTGTATGGAAAAACATCATCTGAAATAGAATCGCTGCTCAACACTGTCCGTATATATAGCCAAGATATTGTAATGGAGTTTGGCTTGGACAAATGTGCCACACTTACTATCAAACAAGGAAAAATAGTGAAAACTGAAGGAATCAAGATGCCCCACGAAAATAACATTAAGAGTCTGGATGAGGAAGAGTACTACAAATACTTGGGTATCCTTCAAGCTGACAACATCAAGCACACTGAAGTCAAGAAAAAGATTAGAGGTGAATACATCAAGAGAGTGAAGAAGATCTTAAAGTCCAAACTCAATGGAGGAAATACCATAAAGGCAATCAACACCTGGGCAATCCCAGTCATTAGGTACACAGCTGGAATAGTGGACTGGACTCAAGCAGAACTAAAAGCAATGGATAGGCAGACCAGAAAAATAATGACAATGAATCATGCCCTTCATCCACGCAGTGACATTGATAGACTTTATCTACCAAGGCAAATAGGTGGGCGTGGAATGCTACAAGTACATCAGATGGTTGAAGAAGAAAAAATGGCTTTGGAAGAATATCTGAAGAACAATGATGAAGATGCACTGAAATTAGTATATCAGGAAGGCTTACTAACTACTGGAGAGACCAAACTGGCCTACAAGAAAGACCAAATGAAGAACAGAATAGAGGCATGGGAAGACAAAGCACTACATGGCCAATACATTAAAAAAATAGCTGGGAAAGCAGATAATAATAAAACCTGGCAATGGCTAAGAGCAGGAAAATTGAAGAAAGAGACCGAGGGACTAATTCTGGCTGCACAAGACCAAGCCTTAAGGACAAATGCATACAAAGTCAAAATTGAGAAGACAGCAACAGACAGTAAGTGCCGCCTATGCAAAGAAGCTGAAGAAACAGTGGACCACTTGGTAAGCTGTTGCAAGAAGATTGCACAGACTGATTACAAGCAGCGACATGACAAAGTAGCAACAATGGTGCATTGGAAGATCTGCAAAAAATATCATTTGCCTGTAAGCAAAAACTGGTGGGATCATAAAATAGAGAAAGTCATAGAAAATGATAAAATTAAAACTGCTCTGGGACTTCAGAATTCAAACAGACAAGCACCTGCAACATAACACCCCAGACTTAACAATTGTCGATAAGAAAGACAAAAAAGTCTGGATAGTGGACGTGGCAGTGCCTGGAGACAGCAGAATAGACGAGAAAGAACTGGAGAAGATAACAAAATACAAAGACCTACAAATAGAAATAGAAAGACTGTGGCAAAAGCAAGCAAGGGTAGTACCAATAGTAATAGGCTCCTTGGGTGCAATCCCAAAACAACTGGAGCACCACTTGAACACCATTGGCATTGACAAATTCGCTATTAGTCAATTGCAAAAGGCGGCCTTATTAGGAACTGCTTCCATCCTGCGACGATACCTGTAATACCATCAAACATCCACATCTGCCTATCCCAGGTCCTGGGTAAGGACTCGATAGGTAGACAAAATGCCAAATCCAGTCTGAACATCTGGCTGACTGTGCGATGATCGATAATAATAATAATAATAGTAAAGTTGGAAGGGACCTTGGAGGTCATCTAGTCCAACCCTCTGCTCGGGCAGGAAACCCTACACCATTTCAGACAAATGGCTGTCCAGTCTCTTCTTGAAAACTTCCAGTGTTGGAGCATTTACCGCTTCTGGAGGCAGGATGTTCCACTGATTAATTGTCCTCACTGTCAGGAAGTTTCTCCTTAGTTCCAGGTTGCTTCTCTCCTTGATTAGTTTCCACCCGTTGCTTCTTGTCCTGCCTTCAGGCGTTTTGGAGAATAGCTTGACTCCCTCTTCTTTGGGGCAGCCCCTGAGATATTGGAATACTGCTATCGTGTCCCCCCTTGTCCTTCTCTTCGTTAAACTAGACATACCCAATTCTCGCAACCGTTCCTTGTATGTTTTAGCCTCCAGTCCCCTGATCATCTTTGTTGCTCTTCTCTGCACCCTTTCCAGAGTCTCAACATCTTTTATACATTGTGGTGTAGGACACCCTCTGTGGCCTGGGGAGGCCGGCTCAGGAATTCTGGGAGTTGAAGTCCACAGGTCGTCAAGTCGCCATGCGTGTATGTGTGCGTGTGTGTGTGTGGGGGGGGTATATATTTACTTTTGAGAGGGGACATCAGAGGTTCATTTTTAATGTGTGCCAGTGGGTTCATCACAGAAAAAAAGTGACAATAAAGGTTGTCCTGTGCTCCCTCCCTCCCTCTTTGTCCTTCCTCTCGTTTCCTCTCCTCTCCTTCCTTCCCTCCCTCCCTCCCTTCCTCTTTGTCTCTCCTTCCTTCCTTCCTTCTTCTTTCCTTCTTCTTGTTTCCTCTTCTTCCTTCCTTCCTTCCTTCCTGCCTACCTTCCTTCCTTCCTTCCTTCCTTCCTTCCTTCCTCTTTGTCCTTCCTCTCCTCTCCCCTCTCTCCTTCCTTCCTTCCTTCCTTCCTTCCTTCCTCTTGTTTCCTCTCCTTCCTTCCTCCCTTCCTCCCTCCCTTCCTCTTTGTCCTCCCTCTCCCTTCCTTCCTTCCTTCCTTCCTCTTTGTCCTTCCTCTCCTCTCCCCTCTCTCCTTCCTTCCTTCCTTCCTTCCTTCCTTCCTCTTGTTTCCTCTCCTTCCTTCCTCCCTTCCTCCCTCCCTTCCTCTTTGTCCTCCCTCTCCCTTCCTTCCTTCCTTCCTTCCTTCCTTCCTTCCTTCCTTCCTTCCTTCCTTCCTTCCTTCCTTCCTCTAGTCTCCTCTCCCTTCTTCCCCTATCCTATCCTATCCTATCCTATCTCTAAGTCAAGGACTACCTGTGGATACCAAAATAGTAACAGCCACAAAGTCCGTGGTGCTCTTTGTGCTTGTTTGTTTGTCTGCAGATATTTCATCACTCAGCTAAGGAACATCATTGATGCTAAGGAATCTGGGGTTTCCTCCCCGTTGTTGTTGTTTTAAAAAGCTAGCATCTCAGGCAGAAGGGTGGAAATTTGGCCATTCCCGATCGCCCACGTTTCCATAGGCTGGATGAGGATAATTTAATAGGAAAACATTTGAACAGCGTCTGGTTTATACTCGCCATCCACTAGGATAGACAGCACAATCCACATATGGGTTTTCCATCTCAATCAAAGCTTCAGCTGAACGGGTAAACTCTTTCCACTGAGAACTACTTTCCTTAAGTCAATACTGGGAAATGACTGTTTTTCTTCGGCCGAAGTGGGACGATTTAAATTTCTGAGGTCATCTTCCTGCATCTTAGCTTACCCTGGGAAAGGGAACTAGCCCTGGCTGTGGAAACTAGGGTATAGCTGAGCGCATAATTCGGCCGTAACAATTTTAGCGGCTCCCACCTGCTTTTTAGATCCGCCCTTTGGTCTATCCGGTCACCTCCTCAAGACACCTGTGCTTCAGTGCTGTGTTAGAATAGAATAGAATCCGGAAGGGACCTTGGAGGTCTTCTAGTCCAGCCCCCTGCTCAAGCAGGAGAACCTATGCCATTTCAGATAAGTGACTTACTCTAGTCCAGTGGTTCTCAACCATTTTAATGCCGTGACCCCCCCCCAACCGGTCATAAGTCGAGGACCCCCCAACCGGTCGTAAGTCGAGGACTACCCAACTGGTCGTAAGTCGAGGTCTACTCAACTGGTGCAGCACCGTTTGCAGAATGGGACTTTTGGTGGGCTCAGCAGGGCAGAGACAGCCTGGACAATTCCTATTGGCTTTCAAAAGACAATAGAATAAAAGGGAGTAGCACAGTTAAGGAAAAGGGGAAAAAAATGGCGGACAGCCTTGTTTGGCGACCCCCGTGAAATGGTCGTTCGACCCCAAATGGGGTCCCGACCCACAGGTTGAGAACCACTGCTCTAGTCTCTTCTTAAAAACCTCCAGTGATGAAGCACCCACGATTTCTGGTGGCAAGCTGTTCCAAAGGTTAATTGTCCTCGCTGTTAGGAAATTTCTCCTAAATTCAAGATTGCTTCTCTCTTTGGTCAGTTTCCAACCATTGTTTCTTATCCTGCCCTCAGGGGCTTTGGAGAATAACGTGACCCCCTCCTCTTCTTTGTGGCAGCCCCTCAGATACTGGAACTCTGCTATCATGTCACCCCTGTTTCTTCTCTTCTTTAGACTACTAGCCAAACCCAAGTCCCGCAGCCGTTCTCTGTATGTTTTGGTCTCCAGGCCTTGGATCCTCTGAGTTGTTCTTCTCTGAACTTTTTCCAAACTTTCAACATCTTTTTTTGTAGTATGGTGACCAAAATTGGCTGCAGTATTCCAGGTGTGGCCTCACTAGGGCTTTGTAAAGTGGTACTAATATCTTGCGTGATCTTGATTCTACACGATCTCTTAAATTCCCCAGGGAAAAATAACATATCTTCCTGGGACACTGTTTGGAGAGAAAGAAATATCACTGTTCTAAAACGTAATAAGGCTGAACAGAGCGGTCCAGGCATAGAATAGAATCATAGGATAGAATAGAGCTGGAAGGGACCTTGGAGGTCTTCTAGTCCAGCCCCCTGCTCAGGCAGGGGAACCTACTTGAGCATGGAAGAGAGACTGCGAGGCCATTATACCCGCAGAGATTCTGGCACCCTTGTTTTGCATTTAAAGAATCAGTTTGGTATAGTGGTTAAGCTGCGGGCTCTGGGTTTTAGTTCTGCCTTAGGCATGAAAGCCAGCTGGGTGACTTTGGGCCAATCTCTCTCCATCGGTCTGATCCACCTCGAATAATAATAACAATCATCATCATCAACATCATCATCATCATCATCATCATCAAAGTAGCAACAATGGTGCATTGGAAGATCTGCAAAAAATATCATTTGCCCGTAAGCAAAAACTGGTGGGATCATAAAATAGAGAAAGTCATAGAAAATGATAAAATTAAACTGCTCTGGGACTTCAGAATTCAAACAGACAAGCACCTGCAACATAACACCCCAGACTTAACAATTGTCGATAAGAAAGACAAAAAAGTCTGGATAGTGGACGTGGCAGTGCCTGGAGATAGCAGAATAGAAGAGAAAGAACTGGAGAAGATAACAAAATACAAAGACCTACAAATAGAAATAGAAAGACTGTGGCAAAAGCAAGCAAGGGTAGTACCAATAGTCATAGGCTCCTTGGGTGCAATCCCAAAACAACTGGAGCACCACTTGAACACCATTGGCATTGACAAATTTGCTATTAGTCAATTGCAAAAGGCGGCCTTATTAGGAACTGCTTCCATCCTGCGACGATACCTGTAATACCATCAAACATCCACATCTGCCTATCCCAGGTCCTGGGTAAGGACTCGATAGGTAGACAAAATGCCAAATCCAGTCTGAACATCTGGCTGACTGTGCGATGATCCATAATAATAATAATAATAATAATAATAATAATAATAATAATAATAACCCCAGTGAGGCACTACCTTGACCCCCAGTGAGGCACTACCTTGACGTGGTTGTGGGGCTTGTGTACTCTGAGGAAGATGAGAGCTATGCCAGAGGTTCAACCATACTGGACAGGTCTCATCAGAGGAGTCAGACAAAGAGTGTCTCTCCCATAAAAAATATGGTGAGACGTAAATTTCAGAATGCCATACCGGCTCGGACGTCGCCCGGGTTAACAAGGTCCGCACTAGATATTGGAGTTCCTGGATATCTGGTGAAAAATGGGTTACAGGACTCAGGACTGTTGGCTGAGCAACCAGGGCCAGCAGCTGCAGAACTACTGGAAGAAAAGGTGTTTACCCGTCGCAGATACACAGTGATGGAAAATAAAGAAATAATGATCTGTTACTACAGATCAAGTCCAACAAGAAGAGGATATCTAAAACGAATGCACCAGTTCTGGAAAGAACAACATCCAGAATCAGAAATAACAGAACAGAGACTAGCAGATCAACGCCGATTTATAATACGAAATAAAGTATTCACAGAAACAGAATTGGACGAACTGCAAAGGTTTACCCAGGGCAAAGAAATCAAAGCCTTACAAGAAGTAATTCAGAATGTAGAGGCAAACCAGGGGGAGTTGGCAGTGAAAGAATCCAGTAGAGATATACAACTGTTCTCATTTGGAAACCAGGCACCTCTTCCTCAGGAAGAACAAAACCCTCTAACTAAAGAAATAAAAGAATTGAAACAAAGAATAACTGAGCATCTAGAACAGCACAAAAACAACAGAATAAGGCTGCCTGCATTGAAGCTTGTTTCAAAGAAACAGCTAGCACAAGCATTAAAAGATGCAAATACTGCAATAGCAAGTATAAGCACCAATTCACTGCAAGAAACAAACCAACTAATGTACAGCACAGCTGCAGTTATAACAGAATACCTGGGATGCAAAATCAACAAAAAAGAAAAACAAACAAACAGTGCACCAGAAAAATGGAAGGTTAGACTAGAAAATAAGATCAGCAAGTTAAGATCACATGCAAGCAAGCTAGAACAGATGAAAGAAAAGAAGCTGAAGAACAAGAAGACCAAAGAATACCTAATCAAGAAATACCACTTAGAAACAAGGAAGATCAAGGAAGCACTGGAAATAATAAAGCAACAAATAACAGCTATAGCCAGGAAAATCAGTAGATATGAAGCTCGAATTGCAAACTATAGGCAGAACCTCCAATTTCAATCCAATCAGAAACGTTTCTACCAATCCATCAATGGAGAAACTGCAAGGAATCAGTCAGTACCTGACAAGGAAGAAACAGTGCAGTTCTGGAAGCAGATATGGGATAACCCAAAGAAATACAACAAGGATGCGGCTTGGTTAAAAGAGGTGGATGCAAATAAAACAGAAGTTGAAATGAAAGAACTAGTAATAACAACAAAAATGGTAGAAAAAAGAGCAAAGAAAATCAAAAATTGGTCAGCACCAGGTGAAGATGAACTGCATGGGTTTTGGTTGAAACATCTAACTGTTATACACCCACTCATTGCCAAGCAGTTCAACAATATACTACAAGGAGGAGAAATTGAAAAGTGGCTAACAACTGGGAAAACCTACCTAATAATGAAAAATCCAGCAAAAGGGGCAACACCAGGTAACTACAGGCCAATTACCTGCTTACCAACAACTTTCAAATTACTAACTGGTGTGGTAGCTGATGCAGTACAACAGCATCTAGTTGAAAACAATCTCTTTCCACCTAGGAAACCGCCCCAATAGCAGAGGAACAAAAGATCAACTCCTAATAGACAAAATGATCTTGGAAAACTGCAAGAGAAGGAAGACCAACCTGAATGTGCATGGATTGACTACAAAAAGGCATTTGACTCTGCCACATGATTGGATAATCAAGTGCCTAGAAATAACAGGAGTCAGTAGAAACATCAGAAAATTTGTGCAAAGATCGATGGCACAATGGAAGACACAGTTGCAGATCAATGGTGAGAAGCTGGGAGAGGTTAATATCAAGAGAGGGATATTTCAAGGAGATTCATTATCACCATTACTATTTGTTATTGCACTGTTTCCTCTGTCAACAATACTGAATAACTCAGGACATGGCTATCAAACATCAAAAACATCTGCCAGACTATCCCACCTCCTTTACATGGATGATCTGAAGCTGTATGGAAAAACATCATCTGAAATAGAATCGCTGCTCAACACTGTCCGTATATATAGCCAAGATATTGTAATGGAGTTTGGCTTGGACAAATGTGCCACACTTACTATCAAACAAGGAAAAATAGTGAAAACTGAAGGAATCAAGATGCCCCACGAAAATAACATTAAGAGTCTGGATGAGGAAGATACTACAAATACTTGGGTATCCTTCAAGCTGACAACATCAAGCACACTGAAGTCAAGAAAAAGATTAGAGGTGAATACATCAAGAGAGTGAAGAAGATCTTAAAATCCAAACTCAATGGAGGAAATACCATAAAGGCAATCAACACCTGGGCAATCCCAGTCATTAGGTACACAGCTGGAATAGTGGACTGGACTCAAGCAGAACTAAAAGCAATGGATAGGCAGACCAGAAAAATAATGACAATGAATCATGCCCTTCATCCACGCAGTGACATTGATAGACTTTATCTACCAAGGCAAATAGGTGGGCGTGGAATGCTACAAGTACATCAGATGGTTGAAGAAGAAAAAATGGCTTTGGAAGAATATCTGAAGAACAATGATGAAGATGCACTGAAATTAGTATATCAGGAAGGCTTACTGACTACTGGAGAGACCAAACTGGCCTACAAGAAAGACCAAATGAAGAACAGAATAGAGGCATGGGAAGACAAAGCACTACATGGCCAATACATGAAAAAAATAGCTGGGAAAGCAGATAATAATAAAACCTGGCAATGGCTAAGAGCAGGAAAATTGAAGAAAGAGACCGAGGGACTAATTCTGGCTGCACAAGACCAAGCCTTAAGGACAAATGCATACAAAGTCAAAATTGAGAAGACAGCAACAGACAGTAAGTGCCGCCTATGCAAAGAAGCTGAAGAAACAGTGGACCACTTGGTAAGCTGTTGCAAGAAGATTGCACAGACTGATTACAAGCAGCGGCATGACAAAGTAGCAACAATGGTGCATTGGAAGATCTGCAAAAAATATCATTTGCCTGTAAGCAAAAACTGGTGGGATCATAAAATAGAGAAAGTCATAGAAAATGATAAAATTAAACTGCTCTGGGACTTCAGAATTCAAACAGACAAGCACCTGCAACATAACACCCCAGACTTAACAATTGTCGATAAGAAAGACAAAAAAGTCTGGATAGTGGACGTGGCAGTGCCTGGAGATAGCAGAATAGAAGAGAAAGAACTGGAGAAGATAACAAAATACAAAGACCTACAAATAGAAATAGAAAGACTGTGGCAAAAGCAAGCAAGGGTAGTACCAATAGTCATAGGCTCCTTGGGTGCAATCCCAAAACAACTGGAGCACCACTTGAACACCATTGGCATTGACAAATTCGCTATTAGTCAATTGCAAAAGGCAGCCTTATTAGGAACTGCTTCCATCCTGCGACGATATCTGTAATACCATCAAACATCCACATCTGCCTATCCCAGGTCCTGGGTAAGGACTCGATAGGTAGACAAAATGCCAAATCCAGTCTGAACATCTGGCTGACTGTGCGATGATCCATAATAATAATAATAATAAATAGAGAAAGTCATAGAAAATGATAAAATTAAACTGCTCTGGGACTTCAGAATTCAAACAAACAAGCACCTGCAACATAACACCCCAGACTTAACAATTGTCGATAAGAAAGACAAAAAAGTCTGGATAGTGGACTTGGCAGTGCCTGGAGACAGCAGAATAGACGAGAAAGAACTGGAGAAGATAACAAAATACAAAGACCTACAAATAGAAATAGAAAGACCGTGGCAAAAGAAAGCAAGGGTAGTACCAATAGTCATAGTCGCCTTGGGTGCAATCCCAAAACAACTGGAGCACCACTTGAACACCATTGGCATTGACAAATTCGCTATTAGTCAATTGCAAAAGGCGGCCTTATTAGGAACTGCTTCCATCCTGCGACGATATCTGTAATACCATCAAACATCCACATCTGCCTATCCCAGGTCCTGGGTAAGGACTCGATAGGTAGACAAAATGCCAAATCCAGTCTGAACATCTGGCTGACTGTGCGATGATCCATAATAATAATAATAGTAATGATGATGATGTTGGGAGGGACCTTGGAGAGGTCATTTAGTCCAACCCCCTGCTTAGGCAGGAAACCCTATTCCATTTCAGACCTGAACCCCTGTCCAGTCCATGAAACCATGTTTGGATGGCCGAAGGCTACACCCTTTCGGTGGGCGGGAAGGCAGAAGGCAGGAGAAGGCAGTGTGGGGCCAGTGGACATTAAAGTGGTCCCACACCCCCTCTCAGGCTGCCCATAGGGATGGTCCGCTCCCCTTGGAATCTGTGTTGAGGTCCTTTGCATTGCTAAAAGAAAATGCAGCACGCTTGAGCATCTTGCTGATTTACGGGGATGTCTTTGAAAGCCAGTTCTCACTGGGACTGGAGACCGGCATCCTATCGTGTGTCTTCTGGGAAACTGGGAAATTCTGGGAGATTGGAGCGCCGTGGGTCTGAAGTGGTCTGGGGTCTCCTGCTTGAGCGAGAAGATCTCCACGGCTCCTTTCAGCTCTTGTTGTTTTATTAGCGTGTTGGGAATTGGGCAGTCCTGACATTAGATGGGCATAAGGATTCTTCCTCCTTCCTCCTCTTTCTTCTTCTTCTCCCCCTCCCCTCTACCTCCTTTCCTTCTCCTCCTGCTCCTCTTTCTTCTGCTCCTCCTCCTCCCTTCCTCTCCCCCTCCTCTTCCTTCTTCTGCTCCTTCTACTCATCCTTTCTTCCTCTGCTCGTCCACCTCCACTTCCCTTCCTCCTCTTCCTTCTGCTCCTTCTCTTCCTCTTCTTCTTTCTTCTTCAGCTCCTCCTCCTCCTTCCTCTTCCCCTCCTCCTCTTCCTTTTTCTGCTCCTCCTCATCCGCTTGCTTCTTCAACTCCTCCTCCCTTCCTCTTCCCCTCCTCCTCTTCTTCTGTTCCTTCTACTCATCCTTCTTCCTCTGCTCCTCCTCCTCCCCTTCCTTCTTCTGCTCCTTCTCTTCCTCTTTCTTCTTCAGCTCCTTCCTCATTTTTCTTCTTCAGCTTCTCCTCCCCTTCCTCTTCCCCTCCTCTTCCTTCTGCTCCTTCTACTCATCCTCTCTCTTCCTCTGCTCCTCCCCTTCTACTTTCCCTCCTCCTCTTCCTTCATCTGCTCCTTCTCTTCCTCTTTCTTCTTCAGCTCCTCCTCCCCTTCCTCTTCCCCTCCTCCTCTTCCTTCTGCTCCTTCTATTCATCCTTCTTCCTCTGCTCCTCCCCCTCCCCTTCCACTTCCCCTCCTCCCCTTCCTTCTTCTGCTCCTTCTCTTCCTCATTTTTTTTCTTCAGCTTCTCCTCCCCTTCTTCTTCCCCTCCTCTTCCTTCTGCTCCTTCTACTCATCCTCTTCCTTCTTCTGCTCCTTCTCTTCCTCATCCTCTTTCTTCTTCAGCTGCTCCTCCCCCTTCCTCTTCCCCTCCTCCTCTTCCTTCTGCTCCTTTTACTCATCCTTTCTTCCTCTGCTCCTCCTCCTCCCCTTCCACTTCCCCTTCTCTTCCTTCTTCTCCTTCTCATCCTCCCCCTTTCTCCTGCCCCCTCCCCCTCTCCTCCTGCTCCCCCCCTCCCTTCTAGTGTGCAGCGCAGCCCAGATTCTCTTCCTAGGCAAGAAGGAGTCAGCAGTTCCCATCCTCCCACTGAGAAATTGCCTGGGCTAATATAATCACTCTTCTTCCCTGAATGGATTAGACCAGTGGTTCTCAGCCTTTTTAATGCCGCAACCCCCAACCGGTCGTAAGTCAAGGACTACTCAACCGGTCGTAAGTCGAGGACTACTCAACTGGTGCAGCCCCATTTGCAGACTGGGACTTTTGGCGGGCTCAGCAGGGCAGAGACAGCCTGGACAATTCCTATTGGCTTTGGAAAGCCAATAGAATTAGACTCTATTCAAGAGAGTCTCTTCTATTGGCTTTCAAAAGCCAATAGAATAAAACAGAGTAGCACAGCTAAGGAAAAGGGGGAAAAAATGGCGGACTGCGTTGTTTGGCGACCCCCGTGAAATGGTCGTTCGACCCCAAATGGGGTCCCGACCCACAGGTGGAGAACCACTGAATTAGATGATTTAGTGTCCTGTTTGCTTTGCTTGGGCAGGAGGCCCGAGAGACCAGACAATTTTCAGGGTTTTGAAAACATATATAAAAGATTATAACCTCTCAAGCATCAGGGGAGGATATTTGGGCCAGGAAGGTATAGGAATTACGGATAAAACTTGACTTATAACCACCTGTTTAATTAAGGCTAGAAGTTACAGTGGCAGTGAAAAAAAGCTGACTTACAAGCTCTTGCACTTACGACCACTGGGGAATGGGGGAAAGCTGGATTCGTTTAACAACCACATGTTCCACTTAAAAGCTGCAGTGATTTGCTTAACGACCATGGCAAAGAAAGATGATAAAACCTGATGCGATTCCCTTAACAATCACCTTGGAAATTGTGTTCCCCGTTGTGACCCTGGGTGGAGGGCAACCCGGAACAATGCTGCATTGGAAATGAGGACGTCTAGGGGGTCCCTTTTTCCATGTATCACTGCACAGGGATACCCTGTCAATATTGCTCTTCTCCAGTGTCACCGTGAATAAGTCAGAGTCGAACCCCTAACCATAGTAACATTTTCTCCCTTATTCCCACCCTATCCAAGTTCCGACCTTATCCATCCTAGCTAAACATGGCAAAGGACATTTTAAAAAAAAAAAATCCACCACATCCCAACGGAACTGCTTCAAAAGTTCTTGGGTGCGTCTAGCGGTGAGTAGGCGAGAGCATTGTATCGTGAACCAGCACCACACCGGATGTGATGCCTTAGAATGGAATGGAATGGAATAGAAGTAGATAATAGAATAGAGTACAGAACAGAACAGAACAGAGTAGAATATGGAATGGAGTAAGCTAAAATACAATATGGAATGGAATAAGAATAAGAATATTCTGGAAGGGACCTTGGAGGTCTTCTAGTCCATCCTTCTGCTCATGCAGGAGGACCTAGACCATCTCAGACATATGGCTGTCCAGTCTTCTCTTTAAAATCTCCAGTGATGGAGCACCCACGATTTCTGGAGGCCAGCTGTTCCACTGGTTAATTGTCCTCCCTGTCAGGAAGTTTCTCCTTAATTCCAGGTATAGAGTAGAGTAGAGTAGAATAGAATAGAATAGAATAGAATAGAATAGAATAGAATAGAATAGAATAGAATAGAATAGAGAAAATATGGAATGGAACAGAATAGAACAGAACAGAATAGAATAGAGAATAGAGCTGGAAGGGACCTTGGAGGTCTTCTAGTCCAGCCCCCCACTCAAGCAGGAGAACATGTACCATCTCAGACATGTGACTGTCCAGTCTCCTCTTAAAAATCTCCAGTGATGGAGTGCCCACAATTTCTGGAGGCAACTTCTGCTCCACTGGTTAAATGTGAAGATGCCAAAGGAGTAACTGCTAGCGAAGTTCATGGAGCGTGGTTGGACCATCAATTTGGAAGTCTACTGTGAAACGTTACAAAAATTTCAGACAAGCCCTCCATAACAAGCATCGGAGCCTGCTGACTTCCGATGTGGTGTTGGTTCATGATACAATGCTTGCCCGCACACCACTAGACGCACCCAAGAACTTTTGAAGCAGTTCCGTTGGGATGTTTTTGATCACCCAATATCATCCAGTATCTCAGAGGTTGCCCCAGAGAAGAGGGAGTCAAGCTATTCTCCAAAGCACCTGAGGGCAGGACAAGAAGCAACCTGGAACTAAGGAGAAATTTCCTGATAGTTAGAACAATTAACCAGTGGAACAACCTGCCTCCAGAAGCGGTGAATGCTCCAACACTGGAAGTTTTGAAGAAGAGACTGGACAGCCATTTGTCTGAAATGATATAGGCTTTCCTGCCTTATACTTTTTATTATGGATCATCGCACAGTCAGCCAGATGTTCAGACTGGATTTGGCATTTTGTCTACCTATCGAGTCCTTACCCAGGACCTGGGATGGGCAGATGTGGATGTTTGATGGTATTACAGATATCGTCGCAGGATGGAAGCAGTTCCTAGTAAGGCCGCCTTTTGCAATTGACTAATAGCAAATTTGTCAATGCCGATGATGGTGTCCAAATGGTGCTTCAGTTGTTTTGGGATTGCACCCAAGGAGCTTATTACTATTGGTATTTACCCTTGCTTGTTTTTGCCACAGTCTATTTCTATTTGTAGGTCTTTGTATTTTGTGATCTTCTCCAGTTCTTTCTCTTCTATTCTGCTATCTCCAGGCACTGCCACGTCCACTATCCAGACTTTTTTGTCTTTCTTATCGACAATTGTTAAGTCTGGGGTGTTATGTTGCAGGTGCTTGTCTGTTTGAATTCTGAAGTCCCAGAGCAGTTTAACTTTATCATTTTCTGTGACTTTCTCTATTTTATGATCCCACCAGTTTTTGCTTATGATAGGCAAATGATATTTTTTGCAGATCTTCCAATGCACCATTGTTGCTACTTTGTCATGCCCCTTCTTCTTCTTCTTCTTCTTCTTCTTCTTCTTCTTCTTCTTCTTCTTCTTCTTCTTCTTCTTCTTCTTCTTCTTCTTCTTCTTCTTCTTCTTCTCTTTCTTTCTTTCTCTCTTCTTTCTCCTTCTTCTTCTTCTTCTTCTTCTTCTTCTTCTTCTTCTTCTTCTTCCTTCTTCTTCTTCTTCTTCTTCTTCTTCTTCTTCTTCTTCTTCTTCTTCTTCTTCTTCTTCTTCTTCTTCTTCTTCTTCTTCCTACTACTACTACTACTATTATCATCCCCCCGTAGCCCAGATTTGGCACCGAGCAATGACTACTAAGAATTTTAACCTTGTCAGACGTTATGACAAGGGCCTCAATTTGAATGGCGATGATGCTGAAAAATAACGTAATGTTGTATTTTTCTAATGCGTATAATGAAGGGTCTGGGAGTGTCTGTCATTGATAACCAAAATGGAGGTTTATTTCCAAACCGCCCTCGTATTTATTACGGTTGTAATCTCCCAGGATCACGTGATCACTACTTGTGGCCTTCCCATGAAGCTTTCAAATCAATGGGGGGGGGAGCCAGATCCACTTAACAACTGCTTAACAACTGTGGCAAAAATGTCATAAAATTGAGCGCAACTCACTTAATCGACCTCCTTATTTAGCAACTTAGATTCTGCTCTCACTCGTTGTACGTTGAGGACTATACGCATTGCTAGTGTCAACAGTTAATGCCTTCTCTTTTTTTTTTATTAGGGGTGAGTTTGTAAATAAGACTGTTTTTTCTTTAAGCAAGTATTGAGTATCGCCTGGTTTTGTTTGCGGATTGGCAGCTTTAGGATTTTTATCGTTTGTGTGTTTTTCCTGCCTTTAGCATCTGTTCTCTCTGATGCTTTGAACTTGTTTACATTATGTAAACAGTTTTGATCTTTGGTTGAAAAGAAAAAGCGGGGGGGGGGGAAATATTGTAAAACGTTGTACAAGAGGCCGTCCTTCCTGCTAAATGCTTCTTGTCTTTCCGAGTTGAGCCAACTTCCAATCAACAGGAATTGTGAGTAAAATTGAGAAGGAATCCAGGGGCTGACTTCAATCACATTTTTCGACTGCTCTTATTAAATGAAACGTAAAGCTTTAAAAGAAGTACGTCAGCCACGCTGCATCGGAGTCGGAGGGGAAATTAATCAAACCCTATTTCTTTCCCAGATTTTTGAAATGATCCAGTTTAAGAAGCGGATCGTTTGATTTCTTTTATTAATTTGTTTTGATGTGGATTGAATTTACAGCTGGAATGATGATGATGATGATGATGATGATGATGATGGAAGGGACCTTGGAAGTCATCTAGTCCAACCCCCTGTACAGGCAGGAAACCCTATACCATTTCAGACAAATGGCTGTCCAATCTCTTCTTAAAGACCTCCAGTGTTGGAGCATTCACAACTTCTGGAGGCAGGTGGTTCCACTGGTTAATTGTTCTGACTTGTCAGAAAATTTCTCCTTAGTTCTAGGTTGCTTCTCTCCTTGATTAGTTTCCACCTGTTGCTTCTTGTCCTGCCTTCAGGCGCTTTGGAGAACAGCTTGACTCCCTCTTCTTTGGGGCAGCCCCTGAGATATTGGAAGACTGCTATCCTGTCCCCCCTTGTCCTTCTCTTCATTAAACTAGACATACCCAATTCCAGCAACTGTTCCTTATATGTTTTAGCCTCCAGTCCCCTAAGAGCAATCTTTGTGCTCTTCTCTGCACTCTTTCTAGAGTCTCAACATCTTTTTTACATCGTGGTGACCAAAACTGGATGCCGTATTCCAAGCGTGGCCTTACCAAGGCCTTGTAAAGTGGTATTAACACTTCACGTGATCTTGATTCTATCCCTTTGTTAATGCAGCCCAGCACTGTGTTGGCTTTTTTGGCAGCTGCAGCACACAGCTGGCTCATATCCTTACTTTATGATGTAAGGTCCCTTATGGGCCAACAGAGTGCTAAAATGCAAGGTATAAATTAATTTAAAAACAGATACCAGTCTTTAGTATTACTCTCTATCAATGTTTCTTATATTCAACCAATCAGTTAATCTGTAAAGGTGATAAAAAAACTTGACTTTTTTGACCACACCTTATGGAGTCCCATGCATAGAGAGGTGGGGATTTTAAATCTCCACATCGGAGGCAGGCAGGTAGAAAAATCTTCATGGGTAGACGTGCCACCCATTAATAAAACTGCATTTTTTTCTTATTTTAAATTAAAAGGAACTTTGAAGGGCTATGTTCATTAAAAAGACCTTCCACTTAAATGTCCCGACTTAACAGCCAAGGCTCAGTCTTAATTGGTGATGCTGAATATTGATTTATATTAGCTATAGCTAAAAAGGAAAACAGCGAAGTCTGAAAAGCAGACAGAGGAAAGTGAGAGAAGGAGGTGAGGCTGTAAAAATCAAAAAAAGTCTTCCAGGTGATGCAAAGCTATTAAGGACCATCCTTGCATCGTCAGTCCTCAGTTTATGACCAAAATTGGAACTGAAATTTCTGCTGCTAAGCAGGGCAGTGGTTAAGTGGAATCACACTTGATTTCAGAATAGAATAGAGGAGAGCTGGAAGGGACCTTGGAGGTCTTCTAGTCCAGCCCTCTGATTGCCAGGGTTGTTAAGCGGATTCCTGCAGTTGTTAAGTGAAGCAGGTGGTCATTAAGCGAATCTGGCTTAAGGGACTTTTCCTGTTGGAAGCTGGCTGGGAAGATCGCAAAGGGCAATCACGTGCCCCCCCCCCCCGCAGGACATCTCATCCGTCACAAATACACGCCAGTTGCCAAGTGCCCGAATTTTGACCACGTGGTTGTGGGTATCCTGAGACTGTTGTAAGGGCAAGGATTGGTTTTGAGTCACACTTTTGTAACTTCAGTGGTCACTAAATAAATAGTGCTGAAATCAAGGACTACCTGTAATAACCAGCTCTTTGGCATAAAACCACTGCTTCCCATATGACTCTACAGCTTGACTCACTTGCTTGAGTCGTCTAAAGCTGCTCCCTCACCATCTTAGCCCATTGCACCAACTTTGCCTCTGGTTTTTCTCTTTCTCATCTGCCACGATCTTATCAGCATCTCTTAACGCGCTGACATTTTTTGCTCCAGAGATGGCTGATTCACAAAGCCCAGGTTTATAATTACATTAATTATATTTTATCAGGCTGACCAAATCCACCAGCACTCCGTCCTTAAGGGCAGGACAGCTCCACCTGGAGATAAATTGCTCCACCAGGAACAGTCATGAAGCACAGGTCCACAACTGATACGGCTGAGCAGGTTACACCCCTGAACTGGACGTCATAAGACTTCTACTTATCAGATCAGAGGAAGTTACTCTGGGTAAGAGTTCAACACAGGCCAGTGTTTCTCAACCTTGGCAGTAGTAGTAGTAGTAGTAGTAGTAGTAGTAGTAGTAGTAATAATAATAATAATAATAATAATAATAATAATAGTACAAAGACCTACAAATAGAAATAGGAAGACTGTGGCAAAAGCAAGCAAGGGTAGTACCAATAGTCACAGGCGCCTTGGGTGCAATCCCAAAACAACTGGAGCACCACTTGAACACCATTGGCATTGACAAATTCGCTATTAGTCAATTGCAACAGGCGGCCTGACTAGGAACTGCTTCCATCCTGCGACGATACCTGTAATACCATCAAACATCCACATCTGCCTATCCCAGGTCCTGGGTAAGGACTCGATAGGTAGACAAAATGCCAAATCCAGTCTGAACATCTGGCTGACTGTGCGATGATCCATAACAACAACAACAACAATAACAACAATAACAATATAACAGGAGCAGCAGCAGCAACAACAAAGTTGGATGGGAGCTTGGAGGCCATCAAGTCCAACCCCCTACTCAGGCAGGAAACCCTAGACCAGGGGTAGGCAATTTCAGCTCTTTTATGACTCAGCATAGCTGACTCAGAAATTCTGGGAGTTGAAGTCCACGAGTCATAAAAGAGCCAAGGTTGCCTACCCCTGTCCTATACCATTTCGGACAAATGGCTGTCCAGTCTCTTCTTAAAAACTCCCAGTGTTGGAGCATTCACAGCTTCTGGAGGCAGATTGTTCCACTGGTTAATTGTTCTCACTGTCAGGAAGTTTCTCCTTAGTTCTAAGTTGCTTCTCTCCTTGATGAGTTTCCATCCATTGCTTCTTGTCTTTGCCTTCAGGCGCTTTGGAGAAGAGCTTGACTCCCTCTTCTTTTGTGGCAGCCCCTGAGATACTGGAACATATCTGCAGAAATAGAGGAGACATGATAGCAGCATTCCAGTATTTGAGGGGCTGCCACAAAGAAGAAGAGGGGTCAAATTATTCTCCAATGCACCAGAGGGCAGGATAAGAATCAAGGATTGGAAACTGACCAAAGAGAGAACTAAGGAGAAACTTCCTTACAGTGAGGACAATTAAGCAGTGAAACACCCTTGCTTCCAGAAATCGTGGGCGCTCCATCACTGGAGGTTTTTAAGAAGAGACTGGACAATCACCTGTCTGAAATGGTATAGGTTCTCCTGCTTGAGCAGGGGGCTGGACTAGAAGACCTCCAAGGTCCCTTCCAATTATTCTATTCTATTCTGTTCTATTCTATGCTATTCTATTCTATTCTATTCTATTCTATTCTATTCTATTCTATTCTATTCTATTCTATTCTATTCCATTCCATTCCATTCCATTCCATTCCATTCCATATTTTCTATTCTATTCTATTCTATTCTATTCTATTCTATTCTATTCTATTCTATTCTATTCTATTCTATTCTATTCTATTCTATAATTTAAGTAGGCAGAACTCCGGTGGGTTTCACAGATAAAGCTTCTTACTAAACTGGATCTCAACTTCATTCCTTGTCAGTTTTAGAATCTTGATAGGAATTAAAAAAAACTGCTGAGTTTGATTTTTTTCTGTTTATATACACACACACACACCATGCCCTAAGCTATCACCTTACCCTCATCCTGGCCCCAGATTGCTATTATTCCCCCCTCTACTAGACACTCCATAGGGGCCCTGTGCAGCAGCCTACAACACCCTGTGCAGGTGTTGGGGGGTGGGGGAAACACTGCACAATTACAGATTCATGTCTGCATCACGACTAAAATCGGAATACTGTATATATTCATAAAAAATGAGCTTTTGATTGCCAGAGACTCTCCCCTGCACCCAGCTGCTCAGACGTTTTTGCAAAATTCTTAAGTGTGGAGAGCAGGAAGTGAAAATGAGGATGGGAGGGGAGGCTGGCG
This sequence comes from Crotalus tigris, assembly GCF_016545835.1. Classification (NCBI taxonomy): domain Eukaryota; kingdom Metazoa; phylum Chordata; class Lepidosauria; order Squamata; family Viperidae; genus Crotalus; species Crotalus tigris. The sequence continues at coordinate 12,001 of NW_024098539.1, read as the reverse complement.
AAGCATTCTCTATGTGGAAGGAGACGGCTGTGAGTTTTTATTATGCCGAGACTTACTTTAACTCAGGGAGACTTTGCCTTCTACTGTTATTATTATTATTTTGGATCATCGCACAGTCAGCCAGATGTTCAGACTGGATTTGGCATTTTGTCTACCTATCGAGTCCTTACCCAGGACCTGGGATAGGCAGATGTGGATGTTTGATGGTATTACAGGTATCGTCGCAGGATGGAAGCAGTTCCTAGCAAGGCTGCCTTTTGCAATTGACTAATAGCGAATCTGTCAATGCCAATGACGGTGCTCAAGTGGTGCTCCAATTGTTTTGGGATTGCACCCAAGGAGCCTATGACTATTGGTTACTACCCTTGGCTGGCTGAAGGAAGCTCTGATTGGTGTTCTTTTCCTGCTTCCAGCAATTCAACCATCTTGTTTGACGAAGATAAATAGCCTACTTTAATTCGCTTGGAAGGGCTTAAGCTTGGAGACAACGCTGTGTAGTAGTAGTAGTAGTAGTAGTAGTAGTAGTAATAATAATAATAATAATAATAATAATAATAATAAACTTGGAAGGGACCTTGGAGGTCATCTAGTCCAACCCCTTGCTCAGGCAGGAAACCCTAGGCCATTTCGAACAAATGGCTGTCCAGTCTCCTCTTCAAAACTTCCCGTGTTGGAGCATTCACAGCTTCTGGGGGCAGGTTGTTCCACTGGTTAATTGTTCTCACTGTCGGGAAGTTTCTCCTTAGTTCCAGGTTGCTTCTCTCCTTGATTAGTTTCCATCCGTTGCTTCTTGTCCTGCCTTCAGGGGCTTTGGAGAATAGCTTGACTCCCTCTTCTTTGGGGCAGCCCCTGAGATACTGGAAGACTGCTAGCATGGTATCCCTCATCCTTCTCTTTATTAAACTAGACAGACCCAATTCAAGCAACCGTTCCTTATATGTTTTAGCCTCCACCCCCCTGATCATCTTTGTTGCTCTTCTCTGCACTCTTTCTAGAGTCTCAACATCTTTTTTTACATCGTGATGACCAAAACTGGATGCAGTATTCCAAGTGTGGCCTTACCAAGGCATTGTAAAGTAGTATTAATACTTCACGTGATCTTGATTCTATCCTTCTGTTAATGCAGCCTAGCACTGTGTTGGCCTTTTTGGCAGCTGCAGCACACTGCTGGCTCATATTTAGGTGATTGTCTACTATGACTCCGAGGTCCCTCTCACAGTTACTACTATTGAGCATGGTGCCACCTATGCTGTACTTGTGCATTTGGTTTTTCTTGCCTAATTGTAGAACCTTGCTTTTTTCACCATTGAATTTCATTTTGTTAGTTAGTGCCCAGTGTTCAAGTCTGTCCAGATCCTTCTGTATCTTAAGCCTGTCTTCTGAAGTGTTGGCTATTCCTGCCAGCTTGGTGTCGTCTGCAAATTTGATGAGTTCCCCATCTATCCCTTCGTCCAAGTCATTGATGAAGATATTGAAGAGCACTGGGCCCAGAACAGAGCCCTGGGGTACCCCACTACACACTTCCCTCCATATAGATGCAGTTCCATTGAGGACCACACGCTGAGTACAGCCGGTCAGCCAGCTACGGATCCATCTTGTTTGACGAAGATAAATAGCCTACTTTAATTCGCTTGGAAGGGCTTAAGCTTGGAGACAACGCTGTGTAGTAGTAGTAGTAGTAGTAGTAGTAGTAGTAGTAGTAGTAGTAATAATAATAATAATAATAATAATAATAAACTTGGAAGGGACCTTGGAGGTCATCTAGTCCAACCCCTTGCTCAGGCAGGAAACCCTAGGCCATTTCGAACAAATGGCTGTCCAGTCTCCTCTTCAAAACTTCCCATGTTGGAGCATTCACAGCTTCTGGGGGCAGGTTGTTCCCCTGGTTAATTGTCCTCCCTGTCAGGAAGTTTCTCCTTAGTTCTAGGTTGCTTCTCTCCTTGACTAGTTTCCACCCGTTGCTTCTTCTCCTGCCTTCAGGTGCTTTGGAAAATAGCTTGACTCCCTCTTCTTTGTGGCAGCCCCTGAGATACTGGAACATTGCTATCATGTCCTCCTCTTTGTTAAACTAGACATCCCCAATTCCAGCAGCTGTTCCTTATATGTTTTAACCTCCACTCCCCTGATCATCTTTGTTGCTCTTCTCTGCACTCTTTCTAGAGCCTCAACATCTTTTTTACATCGTGGTGACCAAAACTGGATGTAGTATTCCAAGTGTGGCCTTACCAAGGCCTTGTAAAGTGGTATTAATACTTCACCTGATCTTGATTCTGTCCCTCTGTTAAAGCAGCCCAGCACTGTGTTGGCTTTTTTGGCGGCTGCCGCACACGGCTGGCTCAAAAATGCCTCAAAATATACATTTGCACGGGTGTCCATAGTATAGTTTTTGCAAGTCTAAAACTAAAGGATACAGGCAGTCCTCCACTGATGATTGTAGTTGAATCTGTGGTCATTAAGTAAGTCATATTTTGTGGTGTTCGTTAAGCAAACGTTGTGATTGTTATGAGAACCTATTATATCAATGGGCATTTTTTTTTTTTTTTTTTTTTTTTTGCTGGAAAGCGGAGAGTAAACGTCAGAAACCAGTAAAAAGCATCAGGAATCGTGATCCCGCAATGGACCAGATGGCAGGAAAGATGAACCGGTTGCCTTGCCAACCACCCAAAATGCAATCATGATGGCGGGAGACACTTCCCCCCAAAAAATGTACTTTATGACCCAATTATAATAGACCAATGGCTGTCCAGTCTCTTCTTAAAAACTTCCAGTGTTAGAGCATTCACAACTTCTGCAGGCAAAGTTGTTCCACTGATTAATTGTTCTAATTGTCAGGAAGTTTCTCCTTAGTTCTAGGTTGCTTCTCTCCTTGATGAGTTTCCACCTGTTGCTTCTCGTCCTGCCTTTGGGCGCTCCTAGAAGCACGAAGCCGAAGACACCAGTCTGAAGATGACAAATGGGACTTCGTCGAAATGTCGCCAAGACACTTCCAATTTTACGCAGGAGAGAACTCGAATAACCAAAGACCTACATACAAACACCCACGAAAACCTCAGAAAACAAATACACACACACACACACACACACACACACACACACACACACACACACACCAGCCTGGGCATCAATGCCAACTCTCGGTGGCATCCTAAGACATTCCGCAGCCTTCCAAAAGTTCCCCCCTTGGCTCCAGATAGTAATAGTAATAAAGTTGGAAGGGACCTTGGAGGTCATCTAGTCCAACCCCCAGCTCAGGCAGGAAACCTTACACCATTTCAGACAAATGGCTGTCTGAAATGGGAAGAGGATTCCCACTTGCTTCCAATTTTGCAAGGTCCCTTCTCTCCATCTGGTGCCTCCCCAGGGTTGGGGGACTGCCAGCCCCAACCCATCCAGAACAGGGAAAGCAGAAATGGCCAGGGCTTTGCTGAGTGGGGGTGATGGGAGGTGTAGTTCGGCAGGGGTGGGAGAAATAGGAGAAAATTATCCTTGACCTTTTTTGGAGCCAAAGCAACGGAGAAGGCTGGGTGTGCTTAAGTGTCAGGTTTATATTATTAAAATAAAAATTTACAACGTTGCCCTTGTTGTCTATTCAGGAGAATTTTCCTTTGACCTGTCAGAAGAGATCCACGAAGATGTATTGCAGGGTTTTCCGCCTTTTCAGTTGTGTGTGTGTGTGTGTGTGTGTTTTCCTTTCCTTCCCTGCCCAATTTAATCTCGGTGTGTTCAACTGAGGCTGGAGTTCAAATTTCACTGGCATGGAAATTTATCCCTTTCAGGGAGGATCAGAACCAGCCACCTGGTGCTTGTGTCTGTCTGTATGCTCCAGTTTCATGTTTTGAGTACAACTTGTACGGAAATAAAAGTAGAAAATTAGCATCCACAGTCCTTTGGCCTGAAATAAATCCAGGCGGTGTTGTATGCAGAAAAAAATGGGTTTTTTTGGGTGGGGGGGTTCTGTTTGAAATCTGTTGGTATTTAACCAGGCTGCAGATACTCATCAGTAAGTGGGTTTTTACAGGCCTTGGGGGACTTACACAATTATCTATAGGTCTGTAAAACAGTGTTAACTTGACAAATTGATCTGTGCTTCGCTGCCGAAGCCACAATACTTTAAGGGCTGTGCGTCCTCGTTCGTTCTTTCGAGATACGGAATTTTAAGCCTTTCCCATCAAATTTTTTTTTAAAATATGTCATTTTATACTCGGTTTGCTAATTATCTTTTGCTAAACATGGTCCTACAGCCATGTTTCACCATATATTGATGCTTTCTACAACCCCTTCTTCCAGATTCACAAAGAGCCTTTCATGAAGATAAAGTGAGCGAGAAAGCAGGGGCATTCTGTGGCTTTAACTTTGCGATAAAAGTAATATTGAACCATCGGAGGTTGAATTCCTACTTTGGCCTATCTTGAAAGGTTACAAACGCTCACCAAGCTTCAAAGGGTTTGTGCTGTACTTAGAGCACACGGGTAGAGATGCAGCAAAATGAAAAAAAGTAAACATTTCTTGGCTGAGGGAGCCAGCATTGTCTGAAGACCTTTCCGTGGTCATGTGGCTGGCAGGACTATATGCCGAAGCACACAGAACGCTGTTACTTTTCAACCAAAGTGGTACCTATTTATCTACTCGCATTTGCATGCTTTTGGCCGGCTAGGGAGGCAGGACCTGAGCCAAGGAATGGGAGCTCATCCCGTCACGTGGTGCTCGGCTCTCAAACGTGGGCTGTAAGAATACATTAACAGCATCTTGCAAGTCTGAAAGGAGAAATCTCCCATTGTCTCCGTTAGAAGAATACAACAGAACAGAACACAGAATAGAATAGAATAGAATAGAATAGAATAGAATAGAAGTAGAGTAGAGTAGAGTAGAGTAGAGTAGAGTAGAATAATAGAATAGAAAATAGAATAGAATAGAAAATAGAGTAGAATAGAATAGAGCAGAGTAGAGTAGAATAAAATAGAATAGAATAGAATAGAATAAAGAGAGAATAGAGTAAAATAGAATAGAACAGAATAGAATAGCAGCAGAATAGACTAGAATAGTAGAGCAGAGTAGAATAATAGAATAGAATAGAAAATAGAACAGAACAGAATCGAGCAGAATAGAATAGAGTAGAATAGAATAAAGAGAGAATAAAGTAGAATAGTAGAGTAGAGTAGAGTATAGAGTAGAGTAGAGTAGAGGACAGGAAGACCTGGAGGAACGTTGTCCATGGGGTCGCGATGGGTCGGACACGACTTCGCAATTAACAACAACAACAAGAATAATCGAATAAAAAATAGAATAGAATAGAAAATAAAATAGAGTAGTAGAGCAGAATAGAAAAGAATAGAGCAGAATAGAATAGAAAATAGAATAGAATAGAATAGAAAATAGAATAATAGAATAGAATGTAGAATAGAATAGAATAAGAATAAGAAGAATAGAATGGAATATAGCTGGAAGGGACCTTGGAGGTCTTCTAGTCCAGCCCCCTGCTCAAACTGTACAGTTTGAGAACCTAGGGAGGATCTTTTGAGGCATCTTTTACCATCTGTTATGCAGCTGTGGGCTAAGCCCTCTCTTATCTGACTGTTCCCTAGGTCAGGGGTCACCAGGGACCAGTTCCGTGGAGAGAGGTTTTTCCGCGGACCGGAGAGTGCGTGGTTTTGTGTGCTGCCTGCATCCCGCGGATGGGGCTTTGCTTGTTTGTGTGGTCCGGTTGCTGGCGGGCTGCGGCCCAGTACCGGTCCAGAGACCGGGGGTTGGGGACTCTGCCGTAGACAGCATTCCTTTATTCATGTCTCGAAGTCTTTATCATGTGCCATTACATGAGTTGATGTAAGTTGCAACTACATCTTCAACCAGCCTGTCACTGAGCTGTGGAATTGGTTGAGGGGAGTCCCGCTAGCAGCTAGCTTTATACCAGCGGTTCTCCACCTGTGGGTGGGGACCCCATTTGGGGTCGAACGCCCATTTCACGGGGGTCGCCAAACAATGCAGTCCACCATTTTTTCCCCCTTTTCCTTAGCTGTGCTCCTCCCTTTTATTCTATTGGCTTTTGAAAGCCAATAGAAGAGACTCTCTTGAATAGAGTCTAATTCTATTGGCTTTCCAAAGCCAATCGGAATTGTCCAGGCTGTCTCTGGCCCTGTCTGGTCTGCCCTGCTGAGCCCGCCAAAAGTCCTATTCTGCAAACGGTGCTGCACAGTGAGTAGTCCCTCGACTTACGACCGGTTGAGTACTCGAGGACTACTCAACTGGTGCAGCACCGTTTGCAGAATGGGACTTTTGGCAGGCTCAGCAGGGCAGAGACTTACAACCGGTTGGGGGTCACGGCATTAAAAAGGTTGAGAACCATTGCTTTATACGGAGATTGTACAAATTCATAGAGGAGAAATCTGTCAAGGGCTATTAAGTTTGAAAATTTAATGGTATTTCTGGGCAGTTTTGGTCTAGTGCAGGGGTAGGCAACCTGGGCCCCTTCATGACTCGTGGACTTCAACTCCCAGAATTCCTGAGCCAGTATGACTCAGCTTGGAAACCAGGAAGACGGTGAGTTCTAGTCCTGCTTTACGCACGAAAGCCGTCTGGGTGTCTTTGGGCCAATCACCAGGCGACGGTGAGTTCTAGTTCTGCCTTCGGCATGAAAGTAAGGTTGGATACCCCTGGCCTGTAGTCTTGTGAGGTTTCTGAAATAGGGTTGAAAATGGGCGGTCAAGCTGGTTGAGCAGCAGGTCTCTCTGCTTAAGCCAGGGGTCTCCAAACTTGGCCCTTTTATGACTTGTGGACTTCAACTCCCAGAATTCCTCAGCCAGCCTCCATTTTGTTTGTTAGATTTAAGACAGGGGTCTTCAAACTTGGCCCTTTTATGACTGGTGGACTTCAACTCCCAGAATTCCTCAGTCGGCCATTTTGATGAAACTGCGGGCTTGGATCCAGATCAGGGATTTTTCAAACTTGGCCCTTTTATGACTGGTGGACTTCAACTCCCAGAATTCCTCAGTCGGCCATTTTGATGAAACTGCGGGCTTGGATCCAGATCAGGGATTTTTCAAACTTGGCCCTTTTATGACTGGTGGACTTCAGCTCCCAGAATTCCAGAAGTTGGGCCAATCACCAGGAGACTGTGAGTTCTAGTCCTGCCTTAGGCCTGCAAGCCGGCTGGGTAACCTTTGGCCAATCGTCAGGAGATAGTGAGTTCTAGTCCTGCTTTAGTCATGAAAGCTGTGTGGGTGACTTTGGGCCAATCACCAGGCGACTGTGAGTTGTAGTTCTGCCTTCGGCACGAAAGCCGTCTGGGTGTCTTTGGGCCAATCACCAGGAGACGGTGAATTCTAGTTCCGCCTTAACCATGAAAGCCAGCTGGGTGTCTTTGGGCCAATCACCAGGAGACAGTGAGTTCTAGTCCCGCCTTTGGCATGAAATCTAGCTGGGTGTCTTTGGGCCAATCACCAGGAGACAGTGAGTTCTAGTCCTGCCTTAGGCATGAAAGCCAATTGGGTGACTTTGGGCCAATCACCAGGAGACAGTGAGTTCTAGTCTTGCTTTAGGCACGAAAGCGGTCTGAGTGACTTTGGGCCAATCACCAGGCGACAGTGAGTTCTAGTCCTGCCTTCAGCGTGAAAGCTGGCTGGCTGATTTGTGCCAGTCCCTCTCTCTCAGCCCAACTCCTCTCCACAAAGTGGTTGTGATGAGAAAAATAGGAAGAGGAAGGAGTGATTGTGTGTTCGCCGCCCTACATTATTTATAAAAAGGATAAAGGCGGGATATAAATAAACTAAATAAATAAACAACAGTGTTGAAGGAATGTGTCTTCACCTCCTGCTTTCGAGTGTCTGAAATTCACCTGATGAGTCATCATGAGAAATGAAAGTTTGGACGAGGTTGCCCTGGGTCTGCTCCATCATATTTGTAGGATGGTACCCTGCTAGTTTTAAGACTCTCAAAATGTTGTCCTAAGGACCTTATAGCATCGTTCGTGTTACATTGGATCACACAAGCTAGATAAGGTATGGGCCTCTGTCAAACCTTGGCAACTTGAAGACTTCAACTCCCAGAATTCCCCAGCCCGCTATGTTATGCTGGCTAGGGAATGCTGGGAGTTGAAGTCCACAGTTCTTAAAGTTGCCTACCCCTGGCCTGTAGTCTTGTGAGGTTTCTGAAATAGGGTTGAAAATGGGAGGTCAAGCCGGTTGAGCAGCAGGTCTCTTTGCTTAAGCCAGCGGTCTTCAAACTTGGCCCTTTTATGGCTGGTGGACTTCAACTTCCAGAATTCCTCAGTCGGCCATTTTGATGAAACTGCAGGCTTGGATCCAGACTAGGGGCCTTCAAACTTGGCCCTTTGATGACAAGTAGACTTCAGCTCCCAGAATTCCTCAGTCGGCCATTTTGATGAAACTATTCTATTCTATTCTATTCCATTCCATTCTATTCTATTCTATTCTATTCTATTTGCATGCCTGGCTGAGGAATTCTGGGAGTTGAAGTCCACCAGTCATAAAAGAGCCAGGTTTGAAGACCCCTGAGTTAGGTCAAGCACTTCCCAATCACCAGGCTGAAATTGCTGCACAGATTTTCCTCTCAAAAATCATATTATTGGGAGGATTTACCCTGTGCTAGAACCAAAACTATGTTGAATAATAATAATAATAATATCCACATCTATCTATCCTGGGTCTTTGGGAAGGGCTCGATAGGTAGATAAAAATGCCAAATCCAGTCTGAACGTCTGGCTGACTGTGTGATGATCAATAATAATAATGATGATGATGTAGTTGGAAGGGACCTTGGAAGTCATCTAGTCCAACCCCCTGCTCAGGCAGGAAACCCTATACCATTTCAGACAAATGGCTGTCCAGTCTCTTCTTAAAAACTTCCAGTTTTGGAGCATTCACCGCTTCTGGAGGCAGGTGGTTCCACTGGTTAATTGTTCTCACTGTCAGGAAGTTTCTCCTTAGTTCTAGGTTGCTCCTCTCCTTGATTTGTTTCCATCCGTTGCTTCTTGTCCTGCCTTCAGGCGCCTTGGAGAATAGCTTGACTCCCTCTTCTTTGGGGCAGCCACTGAGATACTGGAAGACTGCTATCATGTCCCCCCCTCATCCTTCTCTTGCTTAAACCAGACATCCCCAATTCCAGCAACCATTCCTTATATGTTTTAGCCTCCAGTCCTCTAATCATCTTTGTTGCTCTTCTCTGCACTCTTTCTAGAGTCTCAACGTCTTTTTTACATCGTTGTCACCAAAACTGGATGCCATATTCCAAGTGTGGCCTTACCAAGGCCTTATAAAGTGGTATTAATACTTCATGTGATCTTAGTGCAGTCCTATTAGCTTAATGTCAGTAAACAGAAGGCATGGGTTCATTCAAAGTCCACGGCACCAGATAAATTGAATTTAAGCAGGAAAAGATAAAGAGAGAAATTAGCTGCTCTCCCTGCCTTCAGAAGAAGCCAGTTCGTGTTGCTGCAGAGCAAAGCAATGGATGACCCAGGAACAGATGGTAAATGTTGCCGGAGACTTTAATTGGTATCTTGGAGCACAGATTTTGCTAAACCCAAAAAAGGAGAAAAGTCTACGTTTTTCCTGTATTGAAACGATCTTGATAAGCTTTAGAAATATTTGCATACATAGGAATGGCTTACAGTTCTCAAAAAAATATTTACTACAAATTCCTGGCCAAACCTATTCAAGGGATGCATCAGATTGTCACATCTTAAATGGTTAGCCAACCTCTGTCTTTAGATTTCATTTTGGGGGTATAACTTTTAGGAGGGGGAGTGTGGCTTACAATTATATTCTGTTTCCCTCAGGGAAATGTTTTATATCAGATGGGGAAATAGCGACAAATAGCCCCCCCACAAACACTTGGCAAGTTGCACAGTGGAGAAAATCCCATTTCTTTTCCAGCACAGCTCCACTAACCATCATGCTAAGCCATGGTTTGTTTAATTGTGGTATATTGAATGAGATGCAGCTCTATATGATCTCGTTACATAGTAAGCCCGGGATTGGTGATCTAGCGTTCACAGGGTCTTCTTTTTGGGCCACTAGATTCCAACCGTGGCCACTTGAAGACCAGTGGACTTCAACTCCCAGAATTCCCCAGCCAGCCATGGCTGGCTGGAGAATTCTGGGAGTTGAAGTCCACAGGTTTTAAAAGTGGCCACGGTTGGACCACACGGCTGTATCTCCTGATCTTAATTTTCATGTGGTTACCTTTGATAAAAGGGGGATTGCAAAACCAAATATAAGCTTGGGGGGAGTTTTAATGACCCCAGCGAGAGAGAAGAAGCAGATTGAAGTTCTTGGTTTGGAATTCTGCCTTTTTACCTAGGCAAAACAACACCGTTTGGAGGAGTAGACAGGATGAGAAGGAAGACTGTCACAATTTTGGGAGAAATGGGTGCTTGGTCAGTGATTGGGACGACCGTTTGGGGAATAATCACCCTATCCATGCCCCACCATTTGCTTTTTTCAATAGTGGAGAATAGATGTAGCTCAGAGCTGGCCTATTGATCTCTGAGCTTGCTGGTTGTCCTGTAAATCAGGGGTCTCCAAACTTGACAACTGTAAGAGTTGTGGACTTCACCTCCCAGAATTCCCTAGCCAGCCACTATAGAGCAAGGGTCTTCAAACTTGGCCCTTTTATGACTTGTGGACTTCAACTCCCAGAATTCTTCAGTCAGTGTGCCTGGCTGAGGACTTCTGGGAGTTGAAGTCCACCAGTCATCAAAGGACCAAGTTGGAAGACTCCTAGTCTGGATCCAAGCCCGCAGTTTCATCAAAATGGCCGACTGAGGAATTCTGGGAGTTGAAGTCCACCAGTCATACTAGGGCCAAGTTTGAAGAGCCCTGATCTACACATTTTCCCCAACATTTTTTTTAACCAAGTGTGTATTTTTGTCTAATATCTCTTAGCTTTAACACATGTCCACCACCCTTAATAAGTATTAATAATTTCATTCAGTTACTTTTATTTTTGGTGGCCACGCTTTTGTCAAAATTATTTTAACTCTTGACTTTCTGGATTGACTTCATTTTATTATTATTGGCCATGGGTCTATTGAAATTAATTTAACTTTTGTATTTGTTGAATTGTCCTGAGTTGAGTTGTTCCATTCCGTGCTATAAATCAGGGATCTGCAACCTTGACAACTTTAAGACTTGTGGACTTCAGCTCCCAGAATTCCTCAGCCAGCATAGCTGGCTGAGGAATTCTGGGAGCTGAAGTCCACAAGTCTTAAAGTTGTCAAGGTTGCAGATCCCTGCTATAAATGTTGGGGTGATCAAGCTAGGTAGCATCATCAATTCATGGAGGAGTGAAGTTTTGCCTAATTGGTAATGAAAAGTCTGCAAGAAAAACGATCAAGCTCAGAGGACATCAAGAATACAACTTATTCTCCCAATGGGCCACGTTGCCCCTTCCAATTCACGCTATAAATCCTAAATCACACACACACACACACACACACACACACACACAAACAATAGTAGCAGCTCTCACAGACACACCAATCCAACCCTACACAAGGTGATTTTTGTAACTTGTTTGGAGCCTGCCCACCAATGCCAATATTAAAATAACTCCAAAAGGAAAATTGAGAAGCAACATTGCAGTTGTCATCAAGGAAAAGAAATGGTATAATAAGTGTGTTCAATCTTTAAAAATAGAACAAAACATGTATTTTTGACAGACTATTAGTTCATAGAGCAGACTAATATTCCTCACAACACAGATTCGCTTCACGTGGTTTCAGAAAAAGATGTTTTGGAACCCTACTACGTGATCTCCTTTAAGACTGAATGTTGGCGACTGATTTTGGGATGGCACATAAAACATTCCCTTTATCACTGACTTATATTCCCCCCTCCAGTTCATACCGTATTGAAATTATTTTATTTAGCTACAATAAAAGCTTGTGGATTCTCTTCCACAATTGCCCCTTAAAATGCGAGCGACAAGAGGTCGAAATTTCGCCTAGAAATGCAGAACATTTTTTCCTGTCTTCTTTATAAAGGGA